>NC_045435.1:156984738-157112238 GCF_002776525.5 Piliocolobus tephrosceles | reverse complement strand
ATACAAGTATTTAATAATTGATGGCAACAGAATATAAAACACCATAGTCTGGGAAAACGAAGTACAATATGGAGAAAAATGCCAGAACTGGGTTTGTGCTGTGATGGAATAAAAACTATATAAACTTTTCAACAGCTAGACAGAACTGCAGAACAGGGGAAGTGTGGCAGCCACTCCAAGCCTGGAGAGGCCTGACAGGGCCCTTCGTGACCAATTCTATGATCATAGCCTGTAAATTTCCAGACTTCTTGCTCATTTCCTCAATGAACCATCAAGATAATGAAAACCTCCCCCTCTGCAACCCATTCCCCTGGGACCCTGGTCTCTGCCAGGCAAAGCGTTATTGTTGTTGAAAATCCCTGACTAATTGAACAAATTAATCTCTGATAAAAGATTACTGCAAAGATGGCAAATGGATTTCATTTCTGCTGCCAACTGTGATTGATTGGCAGGGGCTTCTTAGAATGCTCATTTGAGAAGGACTGTGGCCAGAGCTTAGCTCAGCAAGCGAGGGTGCCAGGATTGATTCACAATGTCTTCCCTGAGCCCTCCAGGCACAATGGCATTATAAGTGCTGCTTGTTTGCCATCCTAGGATTAGTGACTGCCCTAGGTTAACCTGTCCCTCCCTTGCATACACACGTGCATTTTGGCATGGTCCTTGGAGGAAGGAGGTCTTATCCCAGTCAGTGAAAGACCGTGAGCCCTTGAGGATATGTGTGGCCAGATGAACTCTTCCAGCTCTTTTGGGGACAGCCCTTTCCATGCACTGGGGAGACTTGAACTCACCAGCAGTGTCTCCAGGGCCTTCAACAGGGCTTCAACCCAGAGTAAGAGGAGGATGGTCATCCATCAATTCCAGTTCACCTCAATGAGCATCATTAATTGTGTTCTCCAAAAAAAAGAAAAGAATCAAAGTGCACAAATATATCTTCTTTACCAGGGGTGCATTTATCCTGCTACTGAGGAGAAGCCTGCACTGTTCAGCATCACCATTGTACAACCTGAAATTCAAGTCTGTGCCTAACAGCTGTTGCAAACTCTACTCTCTCACTGCAGGGGGAAGAGCAAGAGGAGACAGTAGTAGTGGAACTAGGAGTAGAGCTGATTCCAGTGAAATATCAAGGAACAGGAAGACATCCGAAGCCAAGGGGAAAGACACAGAGATCCCTTATCTCCTCTTGCTTTTGATCATCTCATTGCTTGTGCTATCCATTCAGTTAGGATTGTGTAGCCCTCTGGCTCCAGTACCTTGTACTCCTGGTAGCCTGAATCCTACTCAGCTATGTAGGATTTTCTTGTTTATCTGCCTTCCTTATTTATCTGCACTGGGCTGGTTGTCTTGCATCTGAGCTCCTGGAAAAAAAAAAAAAAAACTCTGTATCCTCTCAACCATTGCACTTAACATGCAGTTCTGTAGTTGCATATGTATGTGTCTCCTTTTATCCTCTATAGGAAAGAGACTGAGTAGGACTTACCACTCTAGGACAGAACCTAGTGCAGATCCTGGCATACTGCGAGCATTCAATAAATTTTTTTGAATGAATAATGGAATTTGAGACTGTAGTGGTTGAATAGTGTCCCCTAAAAAGATATGTTTAAGTCCTAACACCCAGTACCTGTCATTGTGATTTTTTTGGAAATGGGGTTTTTGCAGATAAAACTAAGTTAAAGATCTTAGGATGAGATCATCCTAGATTTAGAGTGGGCCCTAAATCCAAAGATTGGTGTCTTTATAAGAGAAAGTAGAGAGAGATTTGACATGCAGAGATACACAGAAGGGAAAGTCACGTGAAGAGAGAGGTAGAGAATGGAGGATGCATCTACGAGCCAAAAAACACCATGGATTGCTGGAGCCACCAGAAGCTGGGAAGGAGGCTTGGAACAGATTCTCCTTCAGAGCATCCAGCAGGAACCAACCCTGCCAATATCTTGATTTCAGACTTCTAACCTACAGAACTGTGAGAAAATTAATTTCTGTTGTTTTAAGCCACCATGTTTGCATAATTTGTTAAGGCAGCCCTAGGAAACTCAGAGAGAGACTTAGAGGTGAACTTTGAGAATGCCAACCATCAAGGGGAGAGTTAATGAGACTGGAATAGGGCGAGGCAGGGTAGGTCCCTAGGAGCAACCTTTAAGGAGATAGTCATTCTCAGGGTCATACAGGTACATCCTCCTAGTCTCAGTCCTAGAGTTAACAGTCCCCTACCAAGATGTTCCTTCTCATCTTAGCATCTCGTAGCTGGAGAGGCTTCAAGTCCAGACATACCCATTTTGTAGGGGAGGAAACTGAGACCAGTATAAGTAAAATGACTTGCCCTAAGTAATGAAACCATTTAATAGAAGATCTGAGACTACAAGCTGATTTTAAGCCTATAGATCTGCCAAGAACCCTAGAGATCAAAATTCCCACCCCCTCAATTCCTGAGAAAACAGTCAATAGCTTGCCTAAGGCCTCCCACTACCACACCAAATTTTTCATGACATGGTGGAAAGAAATGGGTTAGGAAAGTTAAGGAACTTCTAATCAACATGTTAAAATTTCTACCACTTAGTTCTATCCTCTCCCCTCTACTCACTAAGCCCTACTTCCACTTACCTTGTGACTTTGAATTAGTGCCCCCCTCCACCACCACCAAACCTCTCTGAGTCTCCGTAAAATGATGAGTTAGTGCTGGTGGCCTCTGGTTTTTCCAGTTCCAATGTTCCTGCTTTATAACCAATTGTACGGATTTTTCACTGAAGAAGTCACTTAATGCACAGAAAGTTATGTAAGGTCCTGAATCAGAAGACTTCAACACTATCAAAATCATAATTGAAGAAAAGAAGAAATTCATACCTCTTTCCATCTATATCCTGAGCTTGTCCCACCAACAGCCTCCAGGACAATGAGAGCCAACCAAGTGTGGTAAATGTGAGCTCCCCATTGGCATTCAGGCCCAAGTATATGTGAGCAGCCACCACCAGCTCTGAGGACTCAGCTCCCCAGAAGAAGGCCTGGAGTCTGGTCAGGTACTCACCAAGGTGACAAGAGAGAGAATCAACCTCAAACATAAACCCTGGCTGTTTTGAGGCCCTGCACATACAGATCTCACAGTGGATTTGCTATGGTTTGGAGATGGTTCATCCCCACCAAAACTTATGCTGAAATTGGATTCTTAATGGGACGGTGTTGGGAGGTGAGGCCTGATGGAAGATGTTTGGGTCATGGGGGCAGGTCCCTTATGAATGGTATGATGCCATTCTGATAGTAGTGAGGTCTTGCTCTGTTAAGACTGGATTAGTTCTCATGGGAATGGATGAGTTCCCACAGGAGTCTCCCCTAAGAACCCCCCTCAGGTTTTGCTCCTCCTCGTGTGTCTGCCTCACCTTTAACTTTCTCCACCATATTATGACACAACACGAAAACCCTCACTAGAAGCTGAGCAGATGCCAGTGCCATGCCCCTTGACCTTCCCAGCCCACAGAACCATGAGCTAAGAAACCTCTTTTTGTTATAAATTACATAACCTTTTGTATTTTGTTTTAACAACACAAAATGAACTAAGACAGAATCCGAAGGGGTTGGGGACCCCTAGCCTCTGGCAGGTTATTTTTGTTTAATTTTGTTTGCTTTTCTAGGACTGCAGATATTCCTCCTAAAGTATTTTATATAAAAAGGAAGGTAGACCCTGGGGATGCCATTTGGGACCTATGGTTCTTGGAAACTGGTTATAAGACCTAAGTTGTTAGAAGAGAATCAAGCTGATTCTGCTCTGCTTCTGTAGGTCTAGTTTCTCTCTTCAAGGAGAGCTCAGAAACTCCTGCCAGGCCCCACCTCTTCAGCAAGCCATAGCTCTTCCATTCTGGGATTCACACACTATTTGCAGAAGTTCCCAGCCCATGAGCAAGTCCCAGCTTGTCCAGCCAGTCCAAATAAAGCACATAGGGACCATGATGGCAGATTGGCTCACAGGCTCACAAGAGAGGTGCGCTGCCCGGTGTCTGGGAGCAGACTCCCTCTGCAAATAGCAGGCATGGGCAAGCCCTGGCTCCAGAGGAGAAAGACTGCTGGAAATGTCTCCCCATGGACAGGGCTGGGGCTGGAACAATTCCTAATCATGATGACCTCTGGATTTATGTGGAACAAACTTCTAAGAATGGCTTCCATCATTTTCTCTCTCCCTCTTTTTCTGTTTTTCCTTCTTTATCTGACTCTGTCTGCCTTCTCTTCTTCCTTCTCTCTTCCTGCTTTCATTCTCTCTCTCTCTCCCTCTTTCCCTCCCCCACTAAATGTCTACCAGATATTAGGTGTGGCCCTGGATGCTGGTGATGCATACATGAATGCGGCCCGATTTTTCCTCAGGGAACTCACAGACTGGAAAGAGAAATCATAAATTTGCATACACAGAAGTACATGGCAGTAGGGAAGCACAGGAAATGGGATACCGAAGCCTGTTTCAAAGGACATAGCATTTGAGCTGGAATTTAAAGGATTAATAGATGTTTGTAAGGTGTGAAACCAGGGAAAGGCATTTCAGACTAAAACACTTTAGGAGACAAAATCTTCCAGGCCTGGGGGAACATGCAGTGGTTGGGAAAGTATGGGCAACATGGTATTGCCAGAGTCGGTTATAGGATAAAAACAGGTGATGAAGCTGAACAGGCAAATAGAGATCACAAAGAGCCATGAGTGCTAAGGTAAGATTAATCCAGAAGCCAATGGGAAAATACAATTTGAGCAGGAGAGCAGCCTAACTAAATTTATCTAAGAGAGACTTCAGCATTCAAGTAGGGTTTAGAAGGCTTTGGCAGGCAAATACTTCTACTGCAACATGTAGAAGTAAATGGATATATTTAAAATATATGTATTTTTCTATTTTTAAATTTTATTCCAACTTTTAAGTTCAGGGGTTCATGTGCAGGATGTGTGGATTTGTTACAGGTAAACATGTGCCATAGTGGTTTGCTGCACAGATCATCCCATCACCCAGGTATTAAGCCCAGCATCCATTAGCTATTCTTCTTGATCTTCTCCCTCCTCCCACCCCTGATCCTTTAACAGGCCCCAGTGTGTGTTGTTCCCCTTGGCCATGTGTCCACGCATTCTCATCATTCACCTCCCACTTATAAATGAGAATATACAGTATTTGGTTTTCTGTTCCTGCATGAGTTTACTAAGAATAATGGCCTCCAGCCCCATTCATGTCCCTGCAAAGGACATGATCTCATTCTTTTTTGTAGCTGTGTAATATTCCATGGTGTATATATACCACATTTTCCTTATCCAGTCTATATCGTTCATGGGTACTTAGGTTAATTCCATGTCTTTGCTGTTGTGAATAGTGCTGCGATAAACATATGCATACATGTACTTTTTTTTTTTTTTTTTTTGAGACAGAGTCTCACTCTGTCACCCAGGCTGGAGTACAGTGGCACTATCTCAGCTCACTGCAAACTCCGCCTTCCAGGTTCACACCATTCTCCTGCCTCAGCCTCCTAAGTAGCTGGGACTACAGGCACCCACCACCACGCCCAGCTAATTTTTTTGTATTTTTAGTAGAGACAGGGTTTCACTGTGTTAGCCAGGAAGATCTTGATCTCCTGACCTCATAATCGGCCCGCCTCAGCCTCCCAAAGTGCTGGGATTACAGGCATGAGCGACCACACCCAGCCACATATATCTTTTTAATAGAATGTTTTATATTGCTTTGGGTATATACCCATTAATGAGATTCCTGGGTCAAATGATAGTTCTGCCTCTGGGTCTTTGAGGAATTGCCACACTGTCATCCACAATGGTTGAACTAATTCACACTCTCACCAACAGTGCAAAAGCATTCCTTTTTCCCCACAACCTCACCATCATCTATTGTTTTTTGACTTTTTGATAATGGCCATTCTGACAGGTGTGAGATGGCATTTTTTTGTGGTTTTGATTTGCATTTCTCTAATAAGCAGTGATGTTGAGCTTTATTTAATGTTTGTTGGCTGCATGTATGTCTTCCTTTGAGAAGTGTCTGTTCATGTCCTTTGCCCACTTTTTAATGTTTTTTATTTCTTGTGAATTTTTTTCTTAAACAAATTTACAAGATGGTCGTAGGTCAGATGATTGTAGGTGTGTGGTCTGATTTCTGGGTTCTCTAATCTGTTCCATTAGTCTGTGTGTCTGTTCTTGTACCAGTACCATGTTGTTTTGATTACCGTAGCCCTGTAGTATAGTTTGAAGTCAGGTAGTGTGATGCCTCCAGCTTTGTTCTTTTTGCTTAGGATTACCTTGGCTATTCGGGCTGTTTTTTTTTGTTGTTGTTGTTGTTCCATATAAATTTCAAAATATTTTTTTGTAATCCTGTGAAGAATGTTAACAGTAGTTTAATGGGAATAGCATTTAATCTATACCTTGCTTTGAGCAGTATGGCTATTTTGCTGATATTGATTCTTTCTATCCATAAGCATGGAATGTCTTTCCGTTTGTTTGTGTTATCTCTGATTTTTTTGAGCAATGGTTTGTAGTTCTCCCAGAAGAGGTCCTTCACTTCCCCGTTAGCTGTGTTCTTAAGCATTTTAGTCTTTTTGTGACAATTGTGAATGGAAGTTTATTCGTGATTTGACTTTTGGCTTGCCTGTTGTTGGTGTATAGGAATGCTAGCAATTTTTGCACATTGATTTGTCCCTCCATCACAGAGATATTTCCCAATAACATCTTTCCAATACAGTCACATCACAGATTAGACCAAACCCCAAGCCCAGATTCAGTAGCTTGTTTTTGTGGGATGGGAAGGGATGTGGGGTCTCACTGTCTCTTATCCTGAGAATTTGCTAAAGTTGCTTATCAGCTTAAGAAGCTTTTGGGCTGAGATGATGGGGTTTTCTAGATACAGGATTATGTCATCTGCAAACAAAGATAGTTTGATTTCCTCTCTTGCTATTTGAACACCCTTTATTTCTTTCTCTTGCCTAATTGCCCTGGCCAGGATTTCCAATACTATATTGAATAGGAGTGGTGAGAAAGGGCATCCTTGTCTTGTGCCATTTTTCAAGGAGAATGCTTGCAGCTTTTGCCTATTCAGTATGATACTGGCCATGGGTTTGTTATATATGGCTCTTATTATTCTTGTCACTCTTGAGTACCCTTGATGCCCATAGTATTTTACTCAATCATTCAAGAAAGAAAGAAGGACGTTTTTTAAATATATATGTGTGTGTGTGTGTGTTTGTGTATGTGTGTGTGTACATATATATACACACACGTACATACATTTGGGACACTGTATGCCAAGCGCAAATGCCCTACCTGGACTTCCAGTTGCTCATGGTGGATTGAACACACGTGTCCTCTTCAAACCCCAACAAAATGACACGCACACACACAAAATATAAAAGCAGAACTAACCCATAGGGAGAAAAAGAACGGAGGAAGATTATGGCAAACAAGATGTGTGAGTGAAACGTACTATGGAAAGCGGGCAGACAAGGACAAGCACACTGGCAGACCAGCCAAGGGAGAGCAACGCACCTCTGATGGGAAGGGAGCCAAGAAGGAGCTGGTTTCTGCTGCAAACCTGGAACTGTAAGAATGGAAGACTCTGAAGTTAGGGGGCAAGTGGGGCTGAAAACAAGGGAGTGGGATGAAGATCAACCCAAGAGACAGTGAGTCCCCCATTTCCCTCCCCATCCCACACAAACAAGCAACTGCACCTGGACTAGGGGTTTGATCTAATCTGTGATATGACTATATTGGAAAGATGTTACTGGGAAATGTCTGTGTGATGGAGGAGGATGATAAGGAAGATAAATCTTCATATTCTATGGTTGGAATTCAGTAAAAAAAAAAAAAAAAAAAAACTAAAAACCTAAAAATCAAATGCTAACAGTATAATTATTGAAAGCATTCACCTCTGGGAAGTGTGAATTGTGACTGAGGAGGGATGGGATAGAAACCTACTGTTTTTCATTATAAGCCTTATAGGACTATTTGTCTTTTTAAACTATGTCCATGTATTACTTTTATAAAAATAAAAATTGAATTTCTGGCTGCTGTGTGAAGAATAGATTGGAGAAGGACACGGGTAGCACTGGGAAACCCATTAAGTGGTTCAGGGGAGAGCTGATGAGGGCCAGGGCCAGGATGGCAGGAATGGAAGTGGAGAGGACAGGATGTGTTCGCAATGTTTGGAAGGCAGAGTCAACAGAACTTCCTGAAGGACTGAATATTGGCAGTGAAAAAATCAGAAGAATCAAAATACAGTCTCTAGGCATTGGGCTGGAGGAATTCAGTACAGGCAGAGTGAGCACTAGGGTGGCACAAGCCAGCCACCAAGGGCACAACATGTAAGGAGGTGCTCACTGGTGGCATGCAAGCTCAGGGCGGACACCTGAAAGTGAGGGCCTCTTGACATGTGCCCTTGGCATCTTATGGCCTCACCACGGGCCCAGCCTCGACTCAGTTCTGGTGCTATTTACTGAGCATCAGGGCTGGGAACAATTAGTGGCAAAGCATGGGGTTCACCAGGAAGGACAAAGAAGGAAAAAGTGTTCTTCTGGACAAGTCATGATTAAGACATCTGTTAATGATCCACATGAAGTTGTCAAGCATGACGAGTCTGCAGCCCAGGATGACAGTCAAGGTTGGAGATAGAAATCTATCCTTGAATGCTTGAAATTATGAGCTAAGATTGGATAGCCCGGAGAGAGATTGTGATATGTACAGGAGGGACCAGGTCAGAGACATTCCCACATAGAACCATGAGAACGACAAGACAGACAGACAGGGAGCAGCCATCAGAGTACAGGGAGGCCAGGAAAAGCTGGTGTTTCAGAAGCCAAGAACAAAGTGTTTGCCAGGAGACAGTCTGTCCTGTGTACTTCAGCCCCGCCTCTCCTGACAGAAATTGTACTGTGAGGAGGAGCAAAATGCTTCCAGCTTCTGTCTTGCCCAAGGCTAGCCCCTTGTGTGTTCATCTGGGACTTGGGTAACACACTCTCTTTTCCACCTATGGTGGCTTCTTTCTGTCAATCCTGTCCCCTCCCAACTTCCAGGCCACAGTCTGTCCCTAGAGTTTGTAGCTTCTCTCATCCCAGGACCAATCCATCCAGCTTGGTGACTCCTGGTTTGACCCTGCAGCTTTCTAAGGACTGGACTTTAGTCATTCATTTAACAACTGTTTATTAAGCACATAATGTATCCAAATGGTGCCAGGCTCAGGGGCTACAGAGAAGATTAGGACAGATATTGTTATCCAGGGCAGTCCATACTCCCCTGAGACATTTCCTGCTCTGGGGCCCCTTTAGATAAAATACCTCATCTGCCTGAGTCTGAATTTGGCCCAAGCCCACTGGCTAGAGCCCCAAGCAAGCCCACTGGACCCTCTCCAAGTAGCGAGAGGCCTGAGTATTTCCTCTCCTATGAAGTACAGCCTCATTGGAGCAAAGAACCATCCACTTTGGAAAAAGACCTATTCAGGATGTGCCGAAGAAGAGCTAGCTGGTGACGTGCCCATCCAGCTCAGAACCTCATACAATGCCCAGAATACTGTATATATCCCAGTGGTGTGTGAAACGAAGGATAAATGAAGTGCTCACCCTGTGTTAAAATACAAACGATCTTTGGCAACAACAAAAAATAAAGACGTAAAAAGTCTTTTCGTGGGAGAGACATTGATGGAGGTAGCCTGAGAAAGGAGAGAGCAGTATCAGACTACCTGGAGATAAGGTGTGGGCGAGGGCAGCCCGAGGTCATGTACCTGCTCCCCACTCCACCCTGGAGTTAGCCCAGCACCCTATTCTCCAAAGCATGAGGCTTTAGCAGCAGTTTGGAGCCGCCTCTCAATAATCTCTGCCTGACAGGCAGCAGCTGCAAACTTCCAGCAAGAGATTGCATTCTTGGCGGGTCATTCCTAGCCTCCCAATCCCATCTCTATGGAAATTGGCCCTGGAGGTGGAGGATGGAGACAGCAGCCCCTCCATGCCCTCACTGGCAGCCTTCGCCTTTGCTCACATCCCATCCCCCTTCACTCAGAAGCCAGAGAAGCTAGCTTATCTGATGAAAGATCCCATTTATTGGTCTCTGGCTCTACTGAAGTGCTGTTTGGCACGTCCCTCTGCCAGCTCTGTAGAACTTTCCAGAGTCAGCTGTCCAGGTACCTATATTTGGCTATCCTACCAAGCCCTAGAGCTGATCTCCACTGCAGCCTAGCTGCTTTGGGAATCTCTGCACGGATACACCACTTGCTGGTTTGAAAACAAATCCTGATCAGAGCTGCTGAAGGTGAAGCAGTTGGAAAGTGTGCCATCCATGCTGTGCCATGGGGTGTCAGGCTGGCGGGGCATCTGCCCGTGTCCCCACCATCCCAGCACACACCCTGAGCAGAATGCAAGCCTGTGCAGGCAGTCTTCCATGTCTGCACAACCTGCACGTTCATGCTGTGCATCTGACACCCCTGTCCTAACGGAGGGACACGTGTGCATCAGGGGACAACCCACATTCTGCTCCAGGCCCCCCTGCCAGCCAGCTGGAGCTCTACTCCCAGCCCATCAGCTTCATACTCCTTGATTTTCCCAAGTGGTTGAACAGTTTACTGTCGGTTACTCTTGTCATTTTATAAAAATGACTGGGAAATTAGAAGAAAAATCTAAGTGCTAATGATAAGAACAGGCCTCAAAAGCTCAACACAGTTGACGTGAATGTGGGAATCAGTAGGCATTACTGAAAGAAGCAAATCTGCCTCCCATAAGCTGAGGCCCATTAGCTTAGGCCTGTGAGCAGTGTGTGTGCATGTGTAGGTACAATCATGAGAGAAGAGGGCCGAGCAAAAAGCATGAGTGCTGGGAACACACCGGCACCTTTGAACACTGTGTCTCATAGGAATGCCATGGAAGGTGTAGTCCTCCAAACACTTCCATCTCCCCATACCTCTTTCTAAAATGGGTTTCTGTTATAGGATCTGGACACAGCCCACCTATATGCATGTTTTCAGAAAGCCACGTGCCCAAAACCAAATGCCAGAGGGTCTGCCGCTGCTTTAGAGGGCAGTGTGTGTATGTCTTGCCACTCAAAACACCCTGTCAAGTTTTATCCCACAGTGTTATGACAAAACCTCCACCCAACACTAAGCTTTTTATCTCTTAAAAAAAATTCTTCTTTATGTTAGGCTGAGATGCTACTCTCTACACATCTATCCGCGATGCTAGTTTTACCGTATGTGGCATTCTTAAGAAATCCATTCCCTGTCTCACAGGAGAGCCCTTCAAACATTTGAAGACAGCTACTGTGTTCACACCACCTCCCTCTTCCCACTCTCAATAATTCCTCAAAGGAGTTGGTATCTTGACCAGACCAATCACTTACCCCTGGACAGGTTCTATTTTGTCAAACCTCCTTGAAGAAGGGCTGGTGCTTTAGCAATGTATGTCAAGGAACTTAACAACATTCATAGTTTTACTTCCATGATCTGACTTCCTGAAATTTATCCTAAGGAAATGATCACATAAACATCAGGAAGAGCCAAATTTTGCTCTGACAATTCCTTCCTGAATTACTAGCATTTATTATGGAAGAATATGCAATGATGGGAAAGTGGACACAAAGTATGTCACATCCACATCATGATGGAATATTGTACAACCATAAAACACTCTATGTTTGACAAGTAAGGAAAAAAGCAATATACATGTTTGAATACTCAATATTATACACATGCATACCCTCTTGCACATACTCATATACACACACAAACACACACACGTGGGCACAGACACACAGGAAGGAAACACCCTTAAATGTGAACATTTCTCACCATAATACCACCAATGCTTAGTTGGTGGTATTATGGACGATCATTCTTTCTGGTTTTGTCTGCATTTCTTGAATATTCCACAATAAACCTATACTACTTCTAATTCACAAGAAGAAAAGTAATTGTTTAAAAACACGATACCCAGAACCAGACGCAGGATGCCCCATGTAGTCTGAGCAGCACAGGGTGTGGTCTTGTCCAGAAGTCCAACAGGCACTGTTGACTCCTGTTATACTCACTGTCAGCCAACAGCCCTGAGACATTTCGCAGGAGCTGCCCTTAACCCAGCACTCTCTGCTGGTGACACCGTGTGAGTGATGATTTTTGCCATAGTACAGAGCTTGTCCCAGGCAAAGAATGCGCAAGCAACAGAAGATGAAGGCAGCAATTCAAGGGTAAATCATGCTTAGAGAGTAAGTAAAACACTGCCCACAGCAACAGGTCTGCCTTTCACATATTCCCCTTGGAACCAGACATTGCCAAGCCATTTTCATATATTAAGGGTGGCAAGGTAGACTAACTTCAACCACATAACAGGCTCCTCTGTGTCTCTAAAACAGCCTATCCGGGTGTTTGTCGTATTAGGCAGGCAAGGTGGAAAGCGATGCCTGGTGGGCAAGGGAGGAGTACACCAGGGTGGCGAAAAGCCCAGGGGCACTTACTATCTATGTGCCCTTAGGCAAGTTGTTCTACTTAACCTCTCTGAGCCTCAGTTTCCACCAGTGTAAAATGGAGATACTACTAGGACTGTGTCCCCAGATTGTAGTGAGGATTCTCTGAGTTAGTACGTGTAAGCACTTTGAACCGTAGCTATCAGCCATCTGCGTTCACAAGCCACACAGGCAGACCAGGAGGGAGACCTCGGCTGCTTGGCCCTACCTCCAGTGCTTAGGCCATGATGCCCACTGTCCTCTAATCAGTTTCCTAGGTGCAGGTGAGTTACAGAAGTAGAGAGGCATGTGCACCAGCCATTACGCCTTTCTCTGGGTACAGTCCAGGGCCCCTTCTTTCTCTCCAGGAGTCTGTAAGACTCTACTGCAGTGCCTCTGCCCAGCTTCACCACCACAGCCAGCACGTGTGGCATAGCCCTCAACTGCCAGGATCCATCTCCGTCTGCTCACAGAGACCAGATGGGCCACAATGTCCTCCTGTGAGTCGGGTGTCTGATGCAAGGAAGCAAGAAAGGTCATCGCCATGTATGGGCAGGCCCCCTCCCTCTGTAAACTCATCTCTCAATAAATGATGAGTGTTGCCACCTCTTACTCGAGAAGCCAGGCAATGTATGCTTAAGTCTTTCCAATCAGAGTTGTTTCTACAAGCCTTTGGCTTCTGTGGAGAACATTTGGTTTCAAAGGAAATGGGATTTCCCCTTCAATATTCTTCTTGGATGACAGGTCTGTGATTGGAATCAGGACATGAAAAATCATGCCCCAGTGGTTATTTCCATTAGTGGCTTTTGACTTTGCAAGGACACCCGCAGCACTGAGAGCCCAGTCCCTCCCACCTCCCACCCCGCACAGCTCAGGCAGGTCCCGGCCGGCTGGCCTGGAACTTTTCGGTATTTCAGATCTCTGTGCTATCTGGTCAGGAGCTTGACTAACTCATCTCTGCAAGAACCTGCTTCACAGTCACTACTCACATCACTTTCCCTCAAGACCCTGGTCTTGTCCAGCCTTCTTCCATGCCACAGTGTGCTGGAACCCCTTACATGCACACACACACACATGCAAACACACGTGCCCACACATGTGCACACACCCACAGAGCAAATGCTTGGTTCTCTATCTGTGGCACCCAAACCTTGCGAAGTGCTAATTTGCCATACATGCTGAGAATGAAAAACGTGTTTATTGTCTAGGTTGCAGGGCGTCAGAACCCAGCGGAGCCTCCGTGAAAGAAATGAAGGGGGAGCTGAATGCTCAAAAGAAGAGCAACATGAGACCACACTCAATGCTGAATCCTTGAAAAATGCTCTGTGAGAAAGAGCGCAGTGAAGCAGCAGCCCCTGGCATCTGGCCTGTGAGCCTGTCCCTTGTCCTAGCCTGGAGCACTGAAGGACAGCGACACACTTGCATGTCCCTCACACCCAGCACCGGCCAAGGCACAGACAAACACTCAGGAAATGCTTGTTGATGCTGGAATGAAGAAGAGAGAAGATGACCAGGGTAGATCAGTTCTGCTCGGGGACTCTGGGCTGCTGTTTTACTTAACTTGGGGAAGGGTTTGGGGAACAACAGTGACTTCGCTGAGCAGGATGTCAACTGAAAGTAGGCATCATCTGCAGCCAGATGAGGAGCCTGGACTGAGGGCTAGGAGGGAGGGTGCCTGGCTCCACAGTGCTCACAGGCCTATTCTGGACCAGGGGAGCAGGTGTGCAGCTGCAGCCTAGAGCACGGGACTGCCTACTCCTGCCTGTGTGCAGAGCTGTCATTAGCATGGAGCCCACCTTACCCCCAGTAACCTCGAGGGGCTATTGAGAGCCCCCTGCCCTTCAAAGTGAATGACAGCTATGCTCAGGGGCCTGGAGGCTGGAGGCTTTCCTTTCTGAAATGGGGCCAGAGGACAGTGAACTGGTAGAGAAGGTTAGTATCAGGGCCATGGCCAGGAGCATTGCCCACATGCCCGTGGGATGGCTGCCAACATTCCTGCAGGATGCCATTGCCTTCCACCCAGATCCCTGAGCCCAGAACGTGAAGAGTGAGTGGTAACACATAGGGGCTGCTTCTCACGCACTGTCAGGAGGGCATGGACCCTGAACTCAACACCAGGCCCCCTGGAAATCGGTCCATGCAAGTGAGGCAAAAAACTCCTGTGGTGAGCAGCCAAAGGACAACCCTGCCCCTGCAAGCCGTTGCGCTCAGGTTCTCTACGTTCTTTAGCCATGAGGCTTCTAAGAGTTTGGTGACCATGGGCTGAAATCAGTAGCCTCCGAAGCCAGCTCAAACAAGAAGTACAGTTTCTCTACAGAGGATCCTGTCTTCTGGGAATGTCTGAGCCCCAATTGCAGCTAAACATCTGCATAAATGAGCGCATATTTTTCTGTTTCCCTGCATTTCATATAAAGAATCTTTCTATCCAATGAAGAAAACAAAAAACATCTTGCATTGATTATCAATTGTGTTTGGCAACAGGAATCTGAAAGGCAGTGACTTAAACACAATGGGCTTTTTTATTTTTCTCTTTTTGCTTACAGAAGAAATCTGGAAATAATTAACCCGAAACTTTTTTGGCAGCTCCACAAAGCCATTAGGGAACCAGTCACTTTCTGGTCCTCACGTCTGTAAGATGACTCTGGAACTCCAGTCATCATAGGTGAGTTCTAGGCAGGACAGTGGAAAAGTGAAAAGGGCAAACTGTGTGTGCTCTAAATGCACTCTATTCTAAATGAGCTTTCCTGGGAGCCCCACCCAACAGTTTTCTTGAACATCTTATTGTCTAGAACTGTGTTATATGACCATCCCATCTACAAGGGAGGCTTGGAAACACTTTTTTTATTCCTGAACACTGTCCCAACAAAATAGGGTCTCTGTTAATTAAGAAAAGGGGGAGAAAAGATATGGGGTGGGCAACTGCCAGTCTCCACCAGGCACCTGTATAACAGCTCTGGCTTCAACCCATTGTTGAAGGGTATGGAAAATGGATTCAAGTGAGAAAGAGAAGGAAGAAAGAGGCGGAAGAGAAGGGAGAGAAGCAGAGCGGGAATGCCAGGCTAACCCAAACGAAAGTAGGTGCCCAAAAGAGTGTTAGGGTGACCAACAGCCATAGTGTGCCAGGGACACAGGACTGTCAGTGTTGGAACCAGGACAGTCCCAGGCAAACAGCTGGTCACCCTAAATGTGCATATGTCAGGGTGAAAGGGGTCTTTTGAGACTAGATATCTTGAACAGGTGCTTCTCAAGTTGTTGTCCAAGGACCCCTGAAGGTCCCCAAGAGCCTTTCAGGGGACCTGTGAGGTTAGACTAGTTTTCTAATAAACTAAGGTATTATTTGCTTATTTTACTCTCTTTTCTCCCGTGAGTAAACAAAGGCGTTTTGCAGAGGTTATATGGCATGATATTGCAACAGATTAGATGCAAAAGCAGATGTAAGAATCTAGCTGCCTTCTATTCTGTTAGAAAAAGGAAATAGAGGCACAAAACACCAAAAGGATAGTCAATAAATGCAAAAGAATGCCAGCCAGATGTGGTGGCTCAGGCCTGTAATCCCAGCACTTTGGGAGGCCAAGGTGAGCAGATCACGAGGTCAGGAGTTCGAGACCAGCCTGACCAACATGGTGAAATCCTGCCTCCACTAAAAATTAGCTGGGTGTGGTGGCGCATGCCTGTAATTCCAGCTACTCGGGAGGCTGAGGCAGGAGAATCACTTGAACTCGGGAGGCGGAGGTTGCAGTGAGCCGAGATCATACCACTGCACTCCAGCCTGGGCAACAGAGAAAAATAATGCCATTCTCTTTACTATTTACTTTTGTTTTGGAAAATAGATTTGTTTTCATGAAATATATTAGTATGTAATGATTTGTTATGCCTATTTTTAACGAATTGAGAAATAATTTTTTTGAGACGGGATCTCTCTCTGTCACCCAGGCTGAAAAGCAGTGGCGTGATCTCAGCTCACTGCAACCTCTGCCTCCTGGGTTCAAAAGATCCTCCCAGCTCAACCTCCTGAGTAGCTGGGACTACAGGCATACACCACCACACTCAGCTAAAACTTTTTGGTATTTTTTGTAGAGACAGGGTTTTGTCGTGTTACCCAGGCTGGTCTTGAACGCCTGGGCTCAAACTATCTGCCCACCTCAGCTTCCCAAAGTGCTGGAATTACAGGCATGAGCCACCATGCCTAGCCAATAAATAATTTAAAAAATATCTTGGCCGGGCACGGTGGCTCACATCTGTAATCCCAGCGCTTTGGGAGGCCGAGGCAGGCAGATCACCTGAGGTCAGGAGTTCGAGACCAGCCTGACCAATGTGGCAAAACCCTTTCTCTACTAAAAATACAAAAATTAGCCGGGCATGGTAGCGGGATCCTGTAATCCCAGCTACTTGGGAGGCTGAGGCAGGAGAATCGCTTGAACTCGGGAGGTGGATGTTGCAGTGGCCAAGATTGCACCATTGCACTCCAGCTTAGGCGACAGAGTGAGACTCTATCTAAAACAAAAAACAAAAACAAAACAAAAAAAAAACCTTGGTCTTCTTTTCTAATATGATAAATGTTGATATCTGTAACCTACATTTTTAAAACGTTCTTTGGCATCCTCATTAATATTTAAGAGTTTAAAGGGATCCTGAGACCAAAGAGTTTGAGATCTATTGTCCTAGACTAGACTAGGAAGGCTATGGAGTGGAGAGTTATAAGATAAATCTCCAGTCAGTTAAAGAATGGGAACAAGAGGAAGGCTGGACCTTGTGGAAACCGGCATCAGAAGGCAGAATCCTATGAGCCTCGGCAGCAATGTGTGTGAATAAACACTCTATTGCAGCGCAGCTTAGAAAGTGGTTTGTGGACCAGGACCAGGCTGCAAACTCTTCACCACAAGTTACTGTTGGAAAAAGTACGGAAATACGGGAAGCTTTTAGAAACTTCCTTAACAACTTGACAGAGTAACTTCATGTCTGTTGAAACTAATAAAAGTTAAGTTTTAACTTTTAAACTTTAAAAGTTAGGCTTATATTTTGTGTATCTTCTATCATTTTATTTTTCTAGCAATTTATTTTTACTGTGTTTTATAAAAGTATTCCATGATGCATTAGAAATTTTTTAAATATGGCCTTTTCAATCTTGAGATTAATGTAAAGGATAAATACTAGTTATCCAAGGGGAACAAAGTATTACATAGAAAGATTTGTGCTTCAAAGGAAAACTATGCATTGTCTAGAGTACATCTTTCCTGATTACCTGATTCTAGCCTTTTATTGAGCTATTTTGCAGTTTGTAAATTGTAAGTAAATAATAGCAATGAAAAATAATTTCTGCCTGTAGACATGCAAAAATTCTGTTAGGCAATTGACTTCCCTTCCTCGCTGTGGAAGGGGCCAGCTTTGCCACCACTTGCTCACTCTTTCGGTGTTCCTGATCTATAATTATACGTGACTTTGGATTCTCCATTGACTTAGTTGTAACGTCTTACTGGCTTCTCCATTAATGCATTAAATAAAATCATTAGTACAGGTCCATTAATAAATAATATGGGGCTTGGCACAGTGGCTCATGCCTGTAATCCCAGCACTTTGGGAGGCTGAGGTGGTTGGATCACTTGATGTCAGGAGTTCAAGACTAGCCTAACCAACATGGCAAAATCCTGTCTCTACCAAAAAATAACAAAAATTACTTGAGTGTGGTGGCAGGTGCCTGTAGTCCCAGCTATTCGGGAGGCTGAGGTGAGAGACTTGCTTGAACTCAGTAGGCAGAGATTGCAGTGAGCTGAGCTCACGCCACTGTACTTCAGCTTGGGTGACAGAGCAAGACCCTGTCTCAAATAATAATAATAATGAATAAAGTCCTTTACATTATTTACAAACCACAGTTTGTGAAGCTCTGTTTTTTTTTAGACTCCACCATTGATGTGACTCAATTGCCTTCTGGAAGTCCTTCAATTCTCATCTTGCTACCTGCTGACATCTGTATTCAGCTATGTACATTTTTTTCTGTCTCATAGCTTTTCTTTTCTTTTCTCCTAGTTTAGGCTTCTTCATCAGTTTGGCTGTGGCATAGAAAAGAGGCCACAAGAAGTCATAATAAGCCAAAGAGAAACCACTGTGTTAGATGCTTTATAAGAATGAAAGAGAGAGAGAGAGAGAGAGAAATGAGGCCAACAGGAGATTCAAGAGCTGGGGACTACAGAGGAATCATTGCATGTGCTCTTTCATACACAAGCTGGAGATAGCTGTGTTGTGCCCAACCATTGCTAAACACCTTTTATTGTTTTTGTGAGCAAAACCACAGCTATATGAAATCAATGGCTCAATGCTCATCATTGGAAGAGATCACCAGGGTCTCCATACCAGAAGCCAATCCCAGCCCCAGGGGCTTACCCTCGGTGGAAGAAGGCCTTTGTCATGAGGATCCAGATGCTGGGGAGGTTTCCACAAAGCCTGAGACTTCAGCTGCAGAGGAGAGCACCCAGTGGCCAGGGACCCTGACATTTGAGGAAGCCAAAATGATGGTCTCAGCCACTTGCCATCCTGGTGCTTGGTGAGGGGGTGGGAGGGGGAGTCTCTGAGGTACCTATCTGTGCAGAAACCCTTCTTCCCACTTTTGCTCCTGATGGAACAGCGCCCAGATTATCTCAGTTCCCTGTGATCAACTTGGTGCACCTGTCAAATAAGGCACCACAGAGCAGGGGCAACACACGAGTCTGCTCTGACTCACTACTGCAAATTCAATGCTTTTAAAAAATAGCTTCATTGAGCTGTAGTTTATACACCATAAAGTTCACTTGTTTTAAATAGGCAATTCAATGATTTTTAGTAAATTTATGGCACTGTACAACATCACCACAATCTAATCTTAGAGTATTTCTCTCACCCCAAAAAGTAGCCTTGTGTCCATTTGCAGGTACTCCCTATACTCAAGGCAACCACCAATCTACTTTCTGTCTCTACAGATTTGCCTTTTCTGGGTATTTCATGTAGATGGAATTATACAATATACATAATGTCTCTTAAATTCCATCTATGTTATAGTATGTTGATCCATGCTTCATTCCTTTTTGTTGCAAAATAGTAGTCATTGTATGGATATACCACATTTTGTTTCTGCATTCACCAGGTGATGGGCGTTTGGATTGCTTTCACCTTGTGGCTATCATGAATAATACAGCTATGAACATTCTCATACAAGATTTTATGTTAAGTTTAGGTTTTCATTTCTCTTAGATACACAGAAGTGGGATTTCTTTATCACATGGTAAATTTATGTTTAATTTTACCAAATGTTTTCCCACAATACCTGTACTATTTTACTTCCCCACCAGTGTGAGGAATCCATTTGCTCCACAACCTTGTCAACACTTGGTATTGTCTGTCTGTTTCATTTGAGCTATTTGTGGGTTGTAAATTTGAATCCTGAGCCAAGTAACACAGGGACAGTCCACAGCTGTGGCTGACCCATCCTGGGGGCAGTGCCCTGAGGAGGCTGCCTCCATCCTGCCACAGGTGTGGGGCTACCTGGATTCTTGTCTTTTTTGAGGCCTGATTATTCTACTCTCTGTGGGGTCTGTAGATTACCCTACATCCTGCCAGTAAAATCGTTTTCTAAAAATTTAAGTCAAGCAGAGTGGGGTTCTGTCACAGCCACATGCATTTTAGTAACACACTTCCCACAGCCCTCCATTCCTGACCTCTGCTGGAGCAAACACATCCAAGGTCTCATCTGAGCATTGCCTACCAGGGATGCACCAGCAGGCACCATGAGGGTTAGGATTTGTTCTTAACAGAGATAGCCACTGGAGAAAATCCCACAGCAATAAGAATGGTGCTATCTCCCAGCTCTTCAGGCACCTAGACAATAAGCTGCACATTCATCCAGGCTGAAGCTCGCCTCTCTGTGTTTGCTGCAGTCTGAGTCAAGTTAAAGTTAGAGTTTCTCCGTACATTTTCCAGAGAATCACATAAAGTTGTGAGAGGGGGTAGTAGTAACCTTTGAGAAATTTGATGAAGATAAAGGCACCCTTGCTGAGTATCAGAAAATGTGTGTTCTGATGTGTATTAAGAATGTCTCCATGATGCGTTTTTCCTGGCGACCAAAGTTGGTGCAATGAAAGCACAGAGAGCTGTGTGACCTGGAGTGGGCTGCTTGACCTCTCTGAGCTATAGCTTGTAGGACCATTGTGAGGCTTGGAGATGAAGTGAGCACCAGCATGGTCAACCACTTTTCCCAGCATTGTCACTGTTCTAAAGTTTACCGAAAAGAAGTGAAATCAAATAGTACTCTCCCAGTATTTTGCTCTGGGGGAAGACCCTTCAGCCTTTGTGTGGAGGAGGGAGTTTTCTGCCTCATGGTGCAGAAAACAAACTTCCATGCTAGATGTATTTAGTGCAAGTCATATTGTACATGCTGTGTGCAGTCAGGCAAGTTATCCCATCTCTTTGGGCCTCAGTTTCTCCATCCCTAAAATGGTGTCGTTGATACTACTTTACTCCATAGACTGCTTGTGAGGCTCACGTGAGACTATAAACAAAGCATTTATGCACCGTTTCTGGTACTGAAGAAGCACCCACTAGCATTCACTGTGTTTGTAGTTGCAGTTACTTGCATCTTTGTGACCTTTCCCTGCGTTGGGAGCAGCCCTTCTTACCACAGCTGATATGGAGCTGGCATGAGGATGAGTCAAGCTTATGTCCGCTGTGGACAGTGGGGGATCAGGATAAAATAACGAACTTTTAAGGCCCAGAGCAACACCCACTTCCCCTGCAAGGCTTCTAACTGTGGGATCCTGGCTACTGCCCCTGGCTGGAAGACTCTTGGCCAGTACCTCAGCCTGCTGACCCCAGCCCGGGTCAGAAGTGTGCTTGGTCACCTGAGCTCTCCAGCCCCTCCGGGCCCAGAAAAACAGGTGTGCATGCTCAGTAACTTGAGCCTAACTTCTGAAGGCCTGGGAAATTGAGAGAGGACAGATAACTCTTTCTTTGGACAACCACAAGGCCAATAAACAAGTCTTCAGGGAGACCATGGCCAGCTGTAGGTTGTGCAGAGCCGGCTGTCAGTTTGGGGATTATCTAGGACCTTTGCTTTTCATAGCAGCAGCAGCAGCCGCCACCACCATTTGTTGATCACCCAGCGAGTGCCAGGTACTGCGTCAGGTTCTTTCCACGCTCTTTCCCACTTCTTCCCTTGTGCAGCCCTGTGAGGAGAGGAGTTGCTAACAGCACAGACATCAGAGTCAGACAGACCAGGGCTTGGACCCCAGCCCTGCCACAAGCTGATTGACTTGCAGCAAGTCAGTGTTTGAGAATTAGAAGAGGAAATGTAGGTAACATTGGTAGCCCAGAACCTGGCATGGAGTAGGCCCTAAACACATGGCAGCCAAATAAATCCTGGGAGAGGCGCCCCCACTTTATACAGGAGGATACTGAAGCCCATTTGGCCAGACCCAAAAGTGGATCTGACGAGCTCCTGTTCTCAACCTCTGTGTACATGACATCACCCGTGGGTTGTGTTCCCAGCCCTGGTAACTGTTCTGGTGGAGAGACTAGGGAGAGGGGAACTCCTGGGTTCAGGAGTTAAAGTTAGAGTTTCTCCATACATTTTCCAGAGAATCACATAAATCACCAGCTAGAAGAAGGTGAAAAGCACCAGCTAAGATGAGGGTGGCATCATCTGTAGGTTTCTTATTGCCCAAGCTCTTCTGTCCCCAAACCAGGACATTCTTCAGAAAGGGATAAAGATGGGCACATAGAGATGAAACCTCAAGTTGTTTTGTTCCAACCACTAACTACAATCCATACACACAGAGCTACCAGCCCTATATCTATGCCCAGACTCTGGAACAAAAGGCAAAAGATAAAAACAGATAAGAATCCCATACAAGGGGTGAGATGGGCATCCCCAGAGAGAAGCCTTCGGTATGTTTGTGCGCACGTGTGCACTTACCTGGATGCTATGGGTCAACAGGGGGCCGCTCAAAGCTCTGCAAGGGGTCTGGGTGGCCAGAGTTCCCCCAAAGTCTTAATTATTTTCTTCATTGCTTCATCTCAATGTAGTTTAAATTGGTATAAATACACTTATGAATAAGATGTTTGGCATGAAGATATGTATTTTCTCCAAACAAACAATTTTATACACGATGTTTACGTTATAAGTTTAATCCATAAAGTTCTGTTTAAACCATAAAGTCAGAAATACTGTCTTTTAATGAAAAACATATTTATGTTAGAACATATGAAACATATACAGCCTAATTAAACATACTATAATGTCTACCCAGCATCCATCCAATCCTTCTACCCTCCTCCAATCAGGCCATGTGACCCTAGGGACCCTGGATTCTCCCTAGCCCCAGCAAGGATCCAGATTAGAGAAGCCATCACAATAAGCACATCTCATGCCAACACTGGGTTCAGGGATCCTTCTGACAACTGTCAGGGTCCAGCGAGGGATATGAGGCCTAAATTGGTCCACTTGGACTGAAGGTGAACTGGGAGCGAAAGGGAGGTTTCCTTGCTGTGTTGCCAAATACAAACCCAAAGGCACATTGTCCCTGTTGCTGCAGAAGACCACCTTGCAAGCACAGCTGAAGTCTGCCTGGGGACAAAGTTGCAACAGATGGGCACAAAGCCAGGAAGACCATGGGGAAACCAAGCCTGGCTTCAATGTGCCCGGCCCAGTTGGCGCTACCTTTGCACTTCCTGCTTTGCGGGATGGTGAATTCCTTTGTTGAATTAGAGGGAGTCTTCTATTATTTGCAGCAGGAAAGCGTCCTTGTGATGGCAGGAAGTATGTCCATAGATGAATTGAATGAGAAAGGCTCTCTTAAGATAGCTAGGTGAAAGTCGAAAGAGATAGTGGAAGAAGACAAAGGATTAAGAAAGGAGCCTGTGCTTAAGCAAGAAAGACATGTCCCCATGTGGAATTATTTGACCAGAGAACCATGGAAAAGATGGAAAGAAGACTTTATCTGGGCTGCATGCTCTCAGGTGAAAAGAAGGAAGGTTGAAATAGAGAGATAGTTCCCTGCAGTTGGAACCATACACTCAGCCCAGAACAGCTTAGTCCCCTCCTTAGTCAGGGAAAAGTTATTTACCCTCAACCCAAAAGATGTCCTTCACTCTTCATCACGGCCTCAGTCTACACTACATCTCTTTCCATTGCAAAAGCTAAAGAAAAGCAAAAAAGTCTTAGGACCATTTGCTCTCATGAAACCTTGCAGTGCACATCTGTGGTTTTACCTCCCAGGCATCCACTTCTCCTGGGGTTGTTACTATGCACCCCATTTTTCCCTGGGGTAGATGATTTGCAGTGGGCCTGACCCCACATACTCACAGATCCACAAGTGAGCATGTGACTAGGGTCTAACCCACGAGAATACCACATCTCACCACTAACAGTGCTCACTTCAAGAGTGAGCAAGTGACCCCAACCCAGTCAATCGAAGCTAATGAAATGGAACTGGTAGTGGTGGGAAGGGAGAGGGTCTTTTGTCTGCTAAACCTATAAAGATGGGAACCATCTCATAGCTGCTAGGGCCATTTTGGTGGCTTGTGAGAAGAACATGCTGGAAAAAGAAGCAAACATGGAAAGAAGCAAGCAGAATGAGAGGCAGACTGGGTCCTGATTACATCATTCAAGCCCCATGTCTGAAACCGGTGTCCTGGACTTTCCATTTACATGAATGAGGAATATAGTCTTGATTTTTGACTTAACCACTGTAGATGGTTTTCCTATCACTAGTGACTGATGGAGTTTGTGTTGATAACAAATCTCAACCTTAGAAAAGAATGATGTTCCTTCTCTCTTATTACTTAGTTCTTGGCCCTATATAAAATACTTAAATCATTCCTAATGTACACCAAATTCATGCTGTTTGACCTTGAACAAGTCACATCCACGTCCTTTTCAGTAAAATGAGGATGTTGGACCCAATCTCCCAGGTCACTTCCAGCTCTGAAATTGTATACTTCTATGAATAGTCTCTTAGCAACCTTCACACTCACAGAATTAGATACAAAACTATTTTCTTCAAGAGCATGGATTCAAAACATTAAAATATAACTTTACAAAGTTTAATCATGTGTCAGATGATGAAAACCATGCAAGGCCTCTTTGCTTTAGCGAAGCATATAATGGCATTCATGGTGCAGATACGTCATTTGCTAATTTCTTCTGGTGCCTAAAAACTTCCATTCCCACTTCCAATGAGTAAAGTCCAGTTGTAGCTGCAGCTAGTCTATCTCATCGTTTCCACAAACTCTTTCAGAGGTAGGGGAGGCATAACAGTTTAATAATCTTCAGAAAAATTTTAAAAGCAGAACTGTGGTTGCTTTGTTCACAGAACCTAGGGTCCCTACTAAATGCCCTTTAATGACGCTCTGTCACTCAAGACTCCAATCTGATGCTTGCCCACAGGTTCCCATCCATTCTCCCATTCCTGCTGCCTTGAGCATGATAAGTGCATCACTTAATTTCTTTGTGCCTCAGTTTCCTTATCAGTAAAATGATGATAATATTACCTTCCTCTGAGTGAGGATAATAGTACCTTTCTCTGAGTAGTGCTGTGAGCACTGAATGAGTAAAGCACTCAAAATAGTGCCCAGCATGAAGTAAGCATGGGACAAACGCCAGCTCTCATCTTCATCAGTAGCATTCCTAACAGACTCCTCATTGCAGCCTGAATGGTTGCTTGCGTGGGTGGATGAACAAATGGATTAAAGCAGAAAGTATTCAAAAATATTTCATATCCCACAGGTTATACTTATTAACAATAGTGTTCCAGAGATACAGAAGCAGCAATTCAGAAAGAACAAATCACACAGTGGGCTCCCCCTCCTGCATTCCTGCCCATTCCCTAGTCCCCAACAAATTCCTTCTTTTAGAGCTTTTACTATTGGCTTACAGGGCCCTAGGATGTCTAGTTAATGATTTGCAGCTCTTAGTAATTTACTCTTCTTGGTATCCGATGTGAACATCTCTCAGTACGATTGCAGACTCATTTCTCAATTATATTTTTTTTAGCTAAAAAGGTACCCAGAGTGACTGGATAACCCCAGAAGTCAATCCTCCAGAGTACTCAGAAGTAACAGTCTTTAGGAACTAATTCTCCTGACCCGCTCCTAAATGAAACCAGCTGATGGCTCAGAAAGACCATTTATCAGGTGTAATGGGAGATACATTAGACCAGAGCCCCAGTTCATGGCATTGCTCAGAGGACTCCTCCCAGAGGCTTAGCCACTCAGAAAATTCACCCTCCAAACTCTCAAGCGGTTGCTCTCTGCCTGCAGAACTAGAATAAGGGGATCTGGGTGATCCAGAGGCACAAATTCTCCAGATGGCTTGCAGAGTGTAACTAGAGCCGCCAAGGGGGCCAGCGGGGCTGGGTTGCTACTCCAGCAAGATTTGTTTGTTAGCTGGTTGACTTTGGTCACATTTTTAACTTATCCGAGCCTCAGTTTCTTCAAATATTATAAGATGAGGCAGTGATACTCACATCATGGAGCGGTTGTGAGGACCGCATGAGATCATTCATGTGAAATGCCTGCCACAACAACAAATGGCAACATCTGTTTTGTTTTGAACCTCTTTCCTCCTCTTGGAAGTGTTCCTGTGTTAGGAGCTGGCACCAGCCCCTGGATCTACTCGCTCTTTCCCGCCCCCACGCCTCCGCAGGAATGGATAAACTCCAAACAGTTTTCATACTAAACCCCTTTTTCCAGGCTCCTCCATCTCCTGCCATAGTCTCACAGTAGTCCTTCCACTAACAAACAGTCGAGCAGGCTCTGGTTTAACCTTCACTGTATTTTACTACCAATCACAGCTTCTTAACGTGCTAAGTCAACATGACCACCCATTGCATGCGGGGTCAGATCCTCATAGACTTCACGATGCCTCCCCATGGGCCTCCTGGAGCACCATGTACCCTGAGATTATGGTTCTCTGCCTTAATTGACCTTCAGCAGCTCCTGGCCTTCCTATCTGTACTTGGGCCAGTGCTCCTGTGGGCCACGTGCTCACAGGTCATCTCTGAAGGTGCCAGGCCACCGTCCCTCACTTCACAGTTTACAAAATGCCACTGAGCAAAGTGACATGTTCCCATTTGAATAGCCACAGAAGACTAATTCCACTCCCTCCCCCCACCCCACCCACACACCACACCCAGCTCTCTTTCATGGCGTCTGCTTTCCTGGCTCTCTCCTCAAAATCAGAGGGCCGCTTATAGGAATGGGGCCCTGTGAGGGTCCACCCTTCCTCCTTGGCTCTCTGAAGCCCTTCAACCTTGTCCTGCCCCGAGGCCTGCCCGGGGTGTTCAGAGGCTCCTGTCCCGAGTGCCACCTGTCTTGTGGCTTCACTAACAAGTGCCACTGTCCTGCAAAGCTCCTCTGGGCTCAGCTGCCAGGGCAGGAGGCAAGAATTAAGACACCACAGTTGAAAGATATCAGGCTTCAGAAGCAAGTTCTAAACAGACTTGAATAGCAGAAAGTTTCAAAGGCCCTCGTTGAAGTCCTTGTAAAACTGCCACCCACTCCATCAGCTGGCAGTTCCAGGCTCTTTCAGATCTCTTTGAGTTCTTTTCTTATCGAGCCACTAGCTCGATAAGGAACTATCCTACAAAGGAACCAAAGAGCCTTTTGTATCTAAGTTTTTCAATAGGAAAAGATTGGTGGGGGCTTTAGACTTCCCCAAACTACAACCTGTATGCTTCACAGCGTCACTAAGCCAGAAATGTTATGCCCTCTTCCATCAGAGAATGGTTGGAAAATACCTCAAAGTCACATGTCTCAACTTGAAGTTGAGGAAACTGAGGCTCGGTAAAGTCTACTTATTGCCCCAGACCCCTCGGGGAGTGATGGGCCCAGCTGGATGTGCACATGGTTGTCCAGAATTTTTGCCTCATCAATGTGCTTCACAGTGCACAGCACTGTGCTGTTTCAGTCAACGGTTACAGGCCCCTTTCCCCAATGGCCTTTGTTTTGGTGAACTTAACAGTGGTCATAAGACTAGGGCTATTAAAAAACTGAACATAAATTCATGATCACAGAATTAAACTGAGTTTAAAATGTACATGTGCATTAGTTTGCTAGGGCTGCCAGTATCACAGGCTGAGTGACTTCAAGAACGGAAATTTGTTTTCTCATAGCTGGAGGCCGAAAGTCCAAGATCAAGGCATTGGTGGGGTAGGTTTCTCCAGAGACCTCTCGCCTTGGCTTGCGCATGGCTGTCTTCTCCCTGTGTCTTCACATGATCTTCCCTTTGTGTGTGTCTGTGTCTTAGTCTCCTTTTATTATAGGAACACCAGTCGGCCAGGTATGGTAGCTCACACCTGTAATCCCTAGCACTTTGGGAGGCCAAGGCAGGTGGCTAGCGTGAGCCCAGGAGTCCCAAGACCATCCTGGGCAACACGGTGACACCTCGTGTCTACAAAAAATACAAAAATTAGCTGGATGTGGTGGCGTACGCCTGTAGTCCCAGCTATTCTGGAGGCTGCAGTGGGAGGATAGCTTGAGCCTGGGAGGCAGAGGTTGCAGTGAGCCGAAGTCACACCACTGCACTCCAGCCTGGGTGACAGAGCCAGACTCTGTCTCAAAAACAAACAAAATTGCCAGTCATGTTGGATTAGAGCCCACCTCATTTTAACTTAGTTAGATCTTGAAAGACCCTATCTCCAAATACAGTCAAGTCTGAGGTACTGGAGGTTAGGACTACAGCATATTAAATTGCAGGGAGATACAAGCCAGTCCATAATGGTATGTATGTTCTTAAAGAGAAAAACCTAACTAACCTGGTGAAGTAAGAGCATGGTGAGAAGCCCTTCGTGCTGTTCTGCAGTGAGAAGTGCTGCTGGACTACTCCTGAGACTCCTAAGGAATGCTTCTGCCACCCACTGCCTGCACGATGCCCCACTGCAGCTCTGCTCTGTGGCCAGATATTGTTCAGATACTTACATCAAGCAAGAAATATGCACGAGTATTAGAAGTGGACACACCTGGGTCCAAATGAGCCATGGGGCCTTGAGCAAGTTACTTAGTGTCATTAATATTCAATTTTCACTTCAATAAAATGGGTTAACCTGTCCTGAGCACTGCACAGGAAAATATACAAGATTAAATAAGATAAAGCAAATAAATGGCAGCATTATATAAACTATAATTATATCAAATAAATGAAAAATATTAAAATATATATTTTTTCCTTTTTGAGTAAACTACCATCCTCCAACAAAAAAGATGACATTTCCAAAAGCATGGATGTCAGTGGTGATGTTTCTTAACAGCCAGTATGTAATGGGTCTATACATCACCAGCTCTCTTTGTCAGGTTACAAGACAATTTGTGCTGAGACCTGAATGAGCTCTGGGGGAACTATTCTTTGTTATAATGAATGTCATATGTTAGGGGCCCATTTGCACTGTGCCAGCAAGCTCTGCATGGCTCATGCAGAGGTAGGGCCTCAGCTGGGTCTTGAACTAGGTGGAGAAAGTGATCAACCACTCACATTCCAAGTGGAGGGGGTGCATGAGCAGAAGTCAGCGTGGGATGCAGGCAGAGCTGTAGCAGCAGCACAATGAGGTGGGTATGGGTCAAGCCCCTACAGCCAGGTTTGAATCTAGCTATACTACCTTGGGTAAATTGCTTAGCCTCATTGTGCCTTGGTATCCTCATCTGTAAAATGAGGACAATTATAGTACCCACTTCATAAGTGTTGAGGGATTTAAATGAGTTAATATATAAAGAGGTTTTGGAGCAGTACCTGAAACACAGTGAGTAGCCGGAGAGTATTAGCTGTTGTGGTTCACTCCTGCATTCATTAAACACTCACTAAGCAGCTGGTGAGGGCTGGGCATTATACTAGGCACCAGCAACATGCACAGCCTTTCCTTCCAGAAGCACACAGCATAGACGTGAAGCCTATTTAAACAATGTTATAGATTCATAGAGACAAGTCCAGAGGGTTGTAGAAACCAGAGAAAGAGCACATGACCTGACCTGGGTGGGGGTACAGAGAGGATGGACTTGGAGTGGGGTGTCCAGAAAAGTATTTCCAAGAAGTTGCCACCTGGCCCAGTCATAAGGGAAGTAGGAATGTGTCAGGAAGGAGCGGAGGGTAGGAGAGCACCGCATCACAGAGAGAAACAGGGCAGCATGTTCCCTATGGCTACCAACAAGCATCTCTGGGCTGGAAGAGCATAGCATGAGCAGAGGCAGTGGGAAGGCATCTGAGAAGCAGGTGGTAGCCCAGCACCAGGTGGCCCAGGTGCCCTGCCAAAGGCTTGGACTTGAACCCCTGTGGGTTGGAGCAGAGCAGAGAGTGGCATACTCAGATTTGTGTTTTAAAATCAAGTGCAAGAAGGGGAACTGGAGGGGAGAACACTGGAGACAAAGAGACCAGCAAGCAGACGGGCATAGAGGGTGGTAGTGATAGGGACACGGAGAGAGAGGAAGCATGCCAGGAATACTTGGGACACGGCGTGACTTGGTGACTGCATAACTACGTGAAGGGAAGGAGAGGAAGGAGGCATGTTGCCAGCATGAGTGACTGCGTCCATGGTGGTGCTTCCAAACAAATGGGGAACAGGGGAGGGCTAATCTGAATTTCAGGCAAGGGATTCAGTCATGAGGAATGGAGCTCAAAGTCCTGAGCATGGAGGCAGCAGCCCAGGGAGAGGGAGGAGAAGATGAGAGCAGTTATGGTTAACCCTAACCCTAGCCCTAGCCCTAGCCCTAACCAAAGTCAGTGAGGCACAAATGTCCGGGAATGAACAGAGAAATCAGGGACCACCGAGGAAGCTGAGGAGCAAGGTCAAAGTGATGCCGAGAGAACTCAGAGCTCTCCCAGATGGAGGTAGGTGGGCACCAACCCTGTGGGACAAGCCCAAGAGGACCATGAAGGGGCACCTGCTGCATTTGGCCACAGGGGGGCAGTAGAGCGCCCGTGCAGTGCGGCAGGACCCAGAAGGAGAGGGTTCAGAGGTAAACACATGGAAACAAAAATAGCATATGTAGACCACCATTCTTTGGGAGATTTGAGTGAAATGAGGAAGAGAAAAGGGTGCGAAGTAAAGTCAGGGGAGAACTTTCTTTTTTTTTTGAGATAGAGTCTCACTCTGTCACTCAGGCTAGAGTGCAACGGCGCCGCCTCTGCTCACTGCAACCTCTGCCTCCTGGGTTCAGGTGATTCTCCTCCCTCAGCCTCCTGAGTAGTTGGGACTACAGGCACACGCCACCACACTCGACTAATTTTTTTGTATTTTTAGTAGAGATGGGGTTTCACTGTGTTGGTCAGGCTGGTCTCGAACTCCTGACTTCGTGACCGCCTGCCTCAGCCTCCCAAAGTGCTAGGATTACAGGCGTGAGCCACCGCAACTGGCCTGGAGAACTGTTGTTTTAGTGGAAGAAGCATGAGCGAGGAGCCAATACATGGAGATGGAAATGCAGAAGGAAACAGCATTGCCTGGAGGAAGACACAGGACATGTCTGCCAGGCTGGGTTCCTTTAGGGGTAAGCAATAGAAAACCTGACCCACCTCAACCTAAGAAGCAGGGAATGTGTTGGCTCATATAACTGATACATTCCAAGGTAGTCTGACTTCTGGCACAACTGGTTATAGGGGCTCAAGTGATATCACAGGATCCTGTTTCTCCTTCTCCATCTCCTGTCCCCAATTCCTCACTGTTGACCCCATTCTCAGACAGATTCACTTTTAAAATTCTCTTTTTAAAAATTGAGATGTGGTTCATATACCATAAAATTCACCCTTACAATTTGTTTTTCTTTACAAACGTTATTTATTATATTAACAAGTTTGTGTAACTATCACCACTGTCTAATTCCAGAACATTTTTGTCACCTCCCAGAAAACCTGCATACATTGGCAATCACTCTGCCATTTTTCCCTACCCTGAACCCCTGGCAACCAGAATCTACTTTCTATCTCTTTGAATGTGCCCATCCTGTACATTTCCTACAAATTGAGTTATACAATATGTCATCTTTTGTGATTGGCTCTTTTTATACAGCATGATTTTTTTCAAGGTTTATCCATATTGTGGCATGTATCACTGCTCCATTCTTCTCTATAACTAAATAATATTCCATTGTATGGGTATACCATAGCTTGTTTATTCATTCATCAGTTGATGGGCATCTAGGTTGTTTCCACTTTAAAGCTGTTAAGAATAATGCTGCTATTTATGTATATATTTTAAGATGAACTTACATTTTCAATTCTCTTGGGTATATCCTTAGGAGTGGAATTGCTGAGTAATACATTTTCACTTCTCTTGGGTATATACCTAGGAGCGGAATTGCTGACTAATACATATGGTAACTGTTTAAATTTTTGAGGAACAGCCAGAAGTACGCCAATGTGGCTGTATCATTTTACATTCCCACCAGCAATGTTTGAGGGATCAAATTTCTCTGCATCTTTGCCAACACTTGTTATCATCTATCTTTTTTATTACATATACCTTCTTAGTGGTCATGAAGTGATATCTCACTGTGGTTTTAATTTGCATTTTCCTAATGACTAATGATGCTGAGAATCTTTTCATGTACTTACTGGTCATTAGTATACCATCTTTGGAGAAATGTATATTCAAAGTCTTTGCCCATTATTTAATGAGATTGTCTTTTAGTATTGAGTTGTATTCATTATTTATATAGTGTAGGTATGAGTCATTGATGAGATATATGACTTTAAAATATTTTCTTCCATTCTGTGAGTTGACTTTTTACTTTCTTGATAGTGTCCTTCACAGCACAAACACGTTTTATTTTTAGAAAGTCCAATTCATTTACTTTTTGTTTGATTTTCATGCTTTTTTGTGTTATATCTGGGAAATGATTGCTTATCCAAGATCATGAAGATTTACACCTATGTTTCCTTCTAAGAGTTTTGTAGTTTTCACTTTTACATTTAGGTCTATCATACACTTTCAGTTATTTTTTGTTATGGTGTGAGACAGTTGTTCAACTTCATTTTTTTTCCATGTGGATATCCTGTTGCCTCAGAATCATATGTCGAAAATATTATTCTTTCCCTGTTTGTCTTGACACCCTTGTTTAAAATCAATTGGCCATAGATGTATGGGTTTATTTCTGGACTCTCAATTCTATTCCATTTATCTATATGTCTATTCATATGCCAGACTACACAATATTAGTTACTGAAGTTTTGTCATAAGTTTTGAACTGTAAAGTATGAGTTTTCCAATTGTGTTCTTTTTCATTGTTTTGGTGGCTCTGCATCCCTTGGATTTCCGCATGAATTTTATGCTCAGCATTTTCCAGTTTCTACAATAAAAGGCAGCTGGTTTTGACTGGGATTGTGTTAATCTGTAGATCAATTTGGGGATCTTGATATATATTCTTTCAATCCATGAATACAGGATGTTTTTCATTTTTAAAGACCTTTTATTTCTTTTGAAGATCTTTTGAAGTTTTCAGTATCAAGCCTTGTACTTCTTCTGTTGAATTTATTCTTAAGTATTTTATTAATTTTGATGCCATTTGTGAATGGAACTATTTTCTTGATTTCATTCTTGGAATGTTCACTGCTAGGGTATAGAAAATGATTAATTTTTATGTATTGATCTTGTTTCCTGCTACCTTATTAAACTCATTAGATTTGATGATTTTTCATGGATTCCTTGGGATTTTTCATATATAAGATCACATCATCTTCAATTAGTTCTGCTTCTTGCTTTCCAATTTGGATGTCTTTTGTTTCTTTTTCTTGTTTAATTTCCCTGAAAAGAAACTTCTTTAAGTAGCAATGGTAAAAGCAGATATGCACGTCCTGTTCCAAATGTTAGGGGGAAGGCTTTCAATCTTTTACCATTAAGTTTATGTTGGTTGTGCGATATTTATGGACTTTTTAAATCAAATTGAAAAAGTTCCCTTATGTTCCTAGTTTGTTGAGTGTTTTTAATATGAAATAATGTCAGATTTTGTCAAATGCTTTTTCCTAACAATTAAGATGATCATGTGGTTTTTGTCCTTATTCTATTAATATGATATATTACATTTGTTGCTTTTCTTATGTTGAGCCAACCTTGCATTCCTAGAATAAATCTCACTTCTTCATTATGTATTATCTTTTTATATGTTCCTAGATTTGGCTTGCCTGTATTTTGTTGATAACAGAATCACTTCTTGACACTGTGAGATGACTTTCTACAGCTGGAAGTTTGTGTTCTGTAAGAAAGACAGTACACCTCACCCCAATAGTACAATAAAAGTCAGGGCCAGGTTCTCATTGATCCAAATTGAGTCATGTGTACAACCACAAGTGTCCAATGGAATGAGTTTTGCTGATTAGTTTAGACATGGACCTGGACATAGGATCAACCTCAGCAAAACCTGGGATCAGAGTAAGAGATCGTGGGCACCCAAATAAACCTTGGGGCTCTGTTTTACCAGAACAGTGATTGATAGATTACAGGTAGCAAAAATACAGGTGCTCACCACAGAATGGGGCCAAGGAGCCCAGGTGGGGGGTTGTCCTGCAGGAGGGAGAGAATGGTGTGCCTGTGCATAAGTCTGTAGGTGGTGTGCAGGAGTAGTAGGAGATGAGGTCATCTGCTGGTGGAGGGGGTGGGGAAGGGGTTAAATTGAGGACTCAGAAGGAAAGGGATGAAGGTTTGAGGTGTTCCCGAGAAGAATGGAGATGAGACAATCCAGGGTACACAAAAGGACAAAGGGCAGCCCCAAGGGCCCAGCTGCTACTGGAGGTCCTGACCCTCAGGGCAGGCCATGCTCTGTTCTCCAGGCTGGCTGCCACACTGAGCCAGGATTGATGTTTTGTCAGGTGTGTGTGTGGCAGAAGGAGGGATATGAGAGAATCCTGGGAGGTAGTGAGAGAGCCATGTGGATGGACCACTGAAGGCACCACGCATTGCAGGGAGGGAAGAGAGGCCAAAAGGAGCTGATGGCCAGGGATAAGGGTGGGACTTCGGGACTGGAGGTCTCCAGGAAGTCCAACGGCTTCTATGTGAGGCCATGAGACAGTTGGAGGGGGGATCTCAGATTGTGGTTGGAGAAGATCTTAGAGAGGAGGTAGTTCTAGGACAGGATGAGTGAAAAAGCACTGGAGTTAACAGAGGTCAGGGTTTCTGGGACGAGGTTATTGATGGATGATGGCATTTCCCTAATGATTACAGGCTTCAGGTATGAACAAAAGCACAAAATTTACTCCTGAAGACCTAGTGAAGAGTAAAGGAGAATGTGATCCACTTCATTCAGGGCAGTTTAATCCTGGGAGTTTACACAGAGGGGTGGAAGTACTATGAAGGATGGGAGAGCTCAGGCTTGATGCTAAGACCATCCATGCAGGGCCTTACAGGTCCTACCAAGGAATGGAGCTTCATCCTATAAGTAAAGGAAAACTATTGAAACAATGTAAGCCAGGACATGACATGATTAGAGCTGCATTGCTAAACACTCACTCTGCTGTGCTGTGGAGAGAGATGGGGAGGGAGCTACTACGTGGTCCAGGCAATGGTTGATGGAGGCTTGGGCTGGGGCAAGAGGCCAGGTATCTAACACATTAATTGGAATTGAAGCCAGAAGACAGAATGAGTAGGTAGAGAGCTAGAACAGAAGGGACCAACAGTAAGAGGAAGACAAGAGCCAGCACGGAGAGAAAGCAAGGGAGAGATTGGGAAGAGAAGCTGTTTATGATGGAACTGGGAGCCCCTGGAACGAGAGTAGTTCAAGAAAGAGGTGCAAAATCAGCTGCCTTTTGTCAGATTTCTGATTATTTGCCTTTCCCCCTTTTTCAGAGGCATAATTATAAAAACTACAGAATATCTAATTAGGAAGAAATTAAACCAGAATCATGACAATTTTGAATTTAGCAACCATATTCTCCTTGGCCTTATTTTCAAGTCATAAATATCACTGAATCTAAGCTAGCAAAATGTTTCTTGGTAGTTGTTTTTAGGCTCAGACCCAGAAGTAACAATGGTCACAATAACCAGTTAACATTTTCTGATGGCTTACTAAGTGCTGAGGTCTGTGCTAAGCACTTTATATGTGAAATCTCATTTATTCCTCAGAATAGCCTAACGAGGCAGATGCTACTATTATTACTCATTTTTAGCAGCATGAAAAAACTCAGAGAGGTGACACATGAACACATGGCAGTGACTGGGTGATAGTATGAATTCAATCTGACTCTGGTGGCTAATGATGTAATCAGTGTACCCCACTTTTTACAGAGGGGGTTTAGCAGTCCTTGGAGAGGTAGAGGAGTCATTTTTGAAAGTGGTTTCAACACTCCACCCTACACACTTGTTAAGGTGTTACTTGACAACCATCTATCACTGCAGGCTTCCGGGGGACAGCTCTGGCCAGCCCAGGTCCTCATCCTCACTGTGTGTGACTCACTGTTCCCTGCCCACATCAACACACATTGTCTTCTTTGGCTCACAGCAACCCATCCCCACCAATTAAAATGTCCCACAAGCCATGAGAGTCAGGGCAAGGGCTCAAACCCTCTTTCTGATTTTTCAGTCATTCAGGCCACCCCTACCACTCTGCCACCCTTGTGTAGAAAGCATTTGTTCACTGCACCCAGCAGACACTCCTACAGCTTTTTGTTTAAACACTCCCTTAAAAGCAGGGCTCTGGATTTTCGTATTTCTTTGCACATTTATTATTTTCCTTATGAAATGTTTCAAGCACACAGAAAAGTACAGTTGGTAATATCACAAATACCCACATGCACACCACTGGAAGTGAACAAAGGTCAACATTTTTCTTCTATGTTTGCTTCAGATTTTCTTTTAATTTTATTTCATTTTAGATTCAAGGCATACATGTGCACATTTGTTACATGGGTATATTGCAGTACTGGTGGGGACTGGACTTCTAATGTACCCATTACCCAAATAACCAACATTGCACTCAATAGGTGTTTATTCAACCCTCAGTCCGCTCCCACCCTGCCCTCTTTTGGAGGCCCCAGTGTCTATTGTTCCTATCTTTATGTCCATGTGTGCTCATTGTTTAGCTCCCACTTATAAGTGAGAATATGCAGTATTTGCTTTTCTGTTTCTGAGTTAGATCGCGTAGGATAAAGGACTCCAGCTGCATCCGTGTTGCTGCAGAGGACATGATTTCATTCTTTTTTATGGCTGTATAGTCAGATCTTTTTTAAAAAGTAAACATGACACATGTATTGATGATCTCTCCGAATACCTCTCCAATGCCTTCTTCTCCGTTCTTCCCCAGAGGAATCACTATTCTGAAGTTGTGGTGCATTCTATTCATTTTTTAGATTTTTACCACAAATGTATGTATCTGTAGACAATACATATTGTTTTGCATGTTTTAAAACTATAGGTAAATGATGTCATATTATAATATCCTTCTAACTGTAGTTTATTCATTCAGTTTTGTGTTGTAGATGTTCATCCACACGTTTCCATGTAGATCTAGTGCATGCATGGTAACTGCTCTACAGTATTCAATATGAGAGGACTCCACGATTTATACAATACCTCCTGCCATAGACATTTCCCTGTTTTTAAGCTTTATAGACTCTGCTGTGATAAGCAAGCATGTACATGATCTGACCTGGTTCATGAGGTATATACTTTTCAGTTTTATCAGATGTTGCCAAATAGCTCTGCAAAATTATGGCAACAGTTTATATTCAGTTTATAAGTAGTCCATTCATCCACAGCAACCACGGTATCATCAGACTTCACTGTCCTGCTAATACGAGAGTTAGTAATTTACCATTATTCTCAGCAGCACCGTCTCTTGTTCCATGGCTGGTTGACTCCATAAGGAACTTCCTTCTTGAAATGATGGAATACTGCCTTATTTTCTCCATTGATCCCCACTCTGTTCTCTTCACACTGGAGGCTCTGATTATGGCCATCTAAGATTCCCCCAGAGCATTTCCTCAAGTGTTTCCATCAAATCAGGGACCCCCATAGTTAGCAACTCTTTTTTTAATCAGAATTTACATTTTATATGCAGAGGGGCTGTGTGTGGTTTGGGGAAGAGTGTGTTCATATTGGAGGCAAACAGCTTGTAAAACTTTCTGTGAAAATAGCTCAGAGAGCCTCAAAAATCATATTTGATTTGGATTATTATCTTAATTTAGGCTGCTATAGTAAATTATCATTGATCGGCATATAAACAACAGAAATGTATTTCTCATAGTTCTAGAGACTGAAAGTCTGAGATCAGGGTCCCAGCATGGTGGGATTCTGATGAGGGCCCTCTTCCAGGTTGCAGGATACTTTTCACGGGATCCTCTCATTGCAGAAAAGGCAAGGGAGTTCTCAGGGTCTCTTTTAAAAGGGCACTAATCCCATTCAGAAGGGCTGTCCTTATGACCTAATCACTTTCCAAAGGCTCCATCTCCAAATACCATCACATTGGGGATTAGGTTTCAACATATGAATTTTGAGGGGATATAAACATTCAGTCTATAGCAATAATCCAGTTGGATTATTTATTTAACCATTAAAACCTTTTCTTGTGCACAGAAATTATTTGTCATACCCCAGATTCCATCTTTTTAACATGCACTGGCTCTATTTTTACTTAAAATCTGGATTCAATTAACCAGACACTTTAGTCCTACAGAAACCATGGAGCTAAAGAGCTTTGCCATCACTGAAATCACCATTAGCCTCCTCAATAAGTAACATAAACTGAGTCATAGTTCTCATGGGGTAGTACTGGTGTTGTGCAAAATTTTTAATGATCCACCCCATGCGGAAGCTGATCAATCAGAACTGATAGTACCCGTCAACAGCCTGGGGCAGGCATACCATGCCAACCAGCTGAAGAGCAACCTGGGCCCAAGACCCTCCTCCTCATTACTGCACTGCCAGACTTCTGGATTATGTGGGCCACAAGGGTCAGGGCGGAGTGAGTGGGTAGAGGATGAAGTCAGGACATCACACCAACACAGTATCTGACCAGAACCCCAAGAACTGGCTCACAAAAAGTGGGGCCAGGTGTGGTGGCTCACACCTGTAATACCAGCACCTTTGGAGGCTGAGGTGGACAGATTACTTGAGCCTAGGAGTTTAAAACCAGCCAGCAACATGGCAAAACTCTCTCTCTACAAAAAAATTTTAAAAATTAAGCCGCATGTGGTGACACACACCTGCAGTCCAAATTCCTTGAGAGGCTGAGGTGAGATGATCGTTTGAGCCCAGGAGGTCAAGGCGGCCATGAGCCGTGACCACCATGCCACTGAATTCCAGCCTGGCCCGGGTAACAGAGTAAGACTCTGTCTCAAAAAATAAAAATAAAAAAAAGAGAGAGAAGAAGAAGGAAGCATACTGCCCTAAATCCATGGTCTGTTCTCCTTAGACTGCACCGGTCAGCTTCCCTTTCGTTGCTTGCTACTTTGAAAATTGAGCGTCTCTCTGAAATATAAGACGGGTTCTCTGAGGGTTGGGGTTGGGAGTGAAGGTGGTGGAGGTAGTGGAGGTGGCAGAGGTGGACGTGGTGGCCTTTTGATGGAAATGTGATAATAAGATGTACTTTACTAAGAAACCAATCCAAGGGAAAAATGGAAAGTGAAAAATGGAAATGTGGAAATCTACAAGATGTGAGTCAACCTGAAGAACCATAGAGTTCAGTTAAAAGAAGAAATATAAGTGATTTTATCAGGAGGGTGAACTGGACACCACCCAGACAGAAAGTGACTTAGAAGATACTGAAAGTCTGCTTTGCTAAAAGCAACTCCATGATATGTTCTTGACTTGTCTTGATGGTCAAGGAGGTGATTACCTTATAATGCCACCTCCTAGTTCTGCTTTCAACTCTAGGTGGGCTCAATTCCTGGGGGCCAAGGGCTGCCGGCAAGCTCCCCTCCTGAGCAACTCACACCTGGACAGCCTTTCTCTATCCTCAGCTTCCTCCTCAGGCCGAGGTAGACAGCTTGGCAGACAAGGAGTTCTCATGACCATAGGCTTCATGGCTTCCTCCCTCCCTAACCTGGCCAGAGTTGCACAAGAAATAGTAGGTCCGAGAGACTCAAGAGTTCTCCAAGTATAGACTTGGGTTTACACGGTTTTATAGGCACACAACTCCTCCTTCCAGGGCAGCATCACAGTGCAACCCCCAGACCAACCCAGATTGGTCCACACTTCCAGTTCCAAGTATTTCCATCAGTAGGATTTGAGCAGAGACCTGAGGTCTGATGTGGGGCAGCTCCTGCAAGTCTCTCCTCAGTCAGAACCCAATGCTCATTGGAGCATGAGGCATGCCATCTACCACACCTGGAGCCAAGGAGTCCCCTCCCAGGATGTGTCACCAGGGCAGATACATCTGGAGACAGACCTGTAAGGGTTCCACTGACCCTGTTGTTTTCCTGTTATCAAGTCTAGATATCTTTTAATATAATTTGAACTTGACCAAACTGATTTATGTTTGTTGCCTACTTTACTCTGTATCATCTTACTCACCGATAAAAGATGCCCTCCTGTATCATACTCAGTCGATGATCCCCAGCAGAGCTGCTTGGCTGTCTTTGCCCCGGGGCCTTGGTTGCCTGCCCAGAAGAGAATCTGGCCACTGGCTTCCTATCTCCCAACAGACCAGCCATCTCCGCCTTCTCAAGGGGTGAGGGCTGGGCATGGCACAGCCACCATCATGCCCACCACCGTGGGAGTGGCCACAGCTGAACGCCCAGCCAGTGTGTCTCACGGTTGCCCAAGCAACAACCCAGAAGTGCAGGGAAATTAATGTCTCCCCCCAGATGAACTTTCACCAGTGCCAGTTAAGAGATGGGAAGGAGGGGATAAATTCCTTGTCCTTTCACCTATACACACATACTGTTTACATGATTCTTTTTCTGGAAACAACCCAAGTGCCCAAAGAAAGAAGCTTTATTCTGAAGACTGTGACCAACTCAGTAATGCACCTCCTGAATTTTACTCTCCTTCTACCACCTCACAGCATTCCCCTCAAGTTTGCTGCCCTGAAATTTCATCCCACCCCGACCCTTCCTCTCCTGTAAAGTGTTAGCATGGAAATTTACCTCAGGCTCTGTTTTGTTAGAGTACCTGGAAAGACAGCCACTTAAAATCATCTCACTCACTAATGCTGTTATGTAACAACATTAGTCGGTGGGGAGTGAGCTGCAAGATGACTGCCAAGGTCTGGGCCAGCGGTATGAAGGTTGAATCTGGGAAGAGGCATACCATGGAAAAAGATGATGATGAATGAGAGCTGTTGTGGAGCTGGCACTGGTATGCTTAGACACCGACTGGATGGGGAGGACGTGGGGAGGAGCCCAGAGCTGAGTTTGGGATCTTAGCCTGAGAGGCAATAGAGCCATTAATAGACACAGGGGACAGGGGATGTTGGGAGTGAGCATGGGCTTTCCGGTAAGACAGACCCAGATTCTAGTGCAGGCTGTGCCACTGACTAGCTTTGTGACCTCGGGCATGTTACTTGCCATCACTAGACCTCATTTCTTCATCCTTAAGGTGGCATCAATGAGGATCCCTCATATATTTAAGAGAATGAAATGAACTGATAGGACAGAGCCTGGCATGTAGCAGAGCTGGATAAATGAATGTGGCATGTGTCTTTTTTGCCTTGGCCCTGCCAGAGACTCCTCCAACAGTGCAGAGTGGCTGGGACCGAGTCATGACCTCTGAGGTGCCTCCCAGGCTGCCCATCCAGGGGTTGATGGAGGGCCTCCACCCCTTCCTGGGGGATTGTTAGCTGGTGAAATAAAAGGTGTAGGAAGTCTCCAGCAACTGTGGAGAAAGTACCCTCAGAGCACCTCGTGCCCTGGCTCCTGCCTGCCCCCTGCCCACTCAGGGGCTCCACAGTGTGGGGAGAGATGAGAGGGAGATGGGGGACCAATGCTTGGCATATCCTGGTGCAGCATTTCTCATTGTGATTGGTACAATCCCTACGAAAGACTTTTTTGGGAACAGGTTAGAAATACAGATTTCTGGTCTTCCCGACCAGTGAATCAGACTCTGGGTTGGTCCCGGGCACCTGCATTTGCACATGCCCCACAGGGGAGTCTGCTGACTACTAAGGTCTGAAAACTGCTGTCAGGACCCTGGACCCAGAGGCTGTGATCCTTTGTGGCTTCTTCCCTCTGAACGTGCTGAGGCTGGAAGGGATTTGTCTTATGAGGGTCCTCCTTCCATCAGAGAGCTTGCCCAGGACATTTCTGTCTCTCTACCCTCACTTTGATGCCAGCCATCACCACAAACACCCTCTCTGTCTCAGGGAATTTCCTTGTCTCTCTATCTCTCTCTCATCTCTCCCTGTCTCGCTCTCTCTGTCTCTTGATCCCTTTGGTTCCCTTTGTTCCGTTTCTGTTGTTCTCTCTGTCTTTCTTTGTCTCTCTCTGACTGTCCTGCCCTTCTGTTTCTTTCCCTATGTCTCTATCTCTGTCTCTTTCTGCCCCCGACTTCTCTCATCCTCAATCTTAGTCTCTTTGTTCCCTTCCTCTGGCTATCTTTCCTCCATATTTGTCTCTCTGCCTGTCTGCAGTTCTTTCTTCCTGTCCTTGTGTCTCTGTGTCTCTCTGTTTATCTGTCTCTCAGTGTCTCTGTCTCTCTCTCTCTCTCTCTGAGTGCTTGTGTCTGTGTGTGTGTGTGTGTGTGTGTGTCTGTGTGTGTCCCCTGTTTCCCCCTCTCTCTTTTCCCCTGTCTTCACCCTTCCTGGAGGATTCCAGGCTGGCGGCCGGGAACAGATGGCTGTCAGGCTTTGGCCAGAGGCCCCTTTTCATCGCGGAGGCCCCTCCCACAGTGGTGGCTTTTCAGCGACCACCTGGGGAGTGCAAACTGTCCTGTCACAAACAGGTCGCTGTCACCACTGTGATCCGGGTCCAGGCCCAGCCCTGGGCCCGCCTGCCTCCAGTAACCCTGAGACAGGCCAGGCTCCCGCCTTGCTTGTGCAATAGGGGGCCAGAAACCTGACCTCAGGGAACTGGACGGGGTAGGGGGAGCCTTGCGTGCAGTAGCCTTTTCCCAGGTCCAGGGCAGCACCAGGAGGTAGACATCCCTCTTGGACACCAGGCCAGCCCTGACCTTTCTCACTGAGAGGAAGTGGTCACAGCAGTGTAGATGCCCTGGACCCATTCTCCCAGCCCAATCCCCTTCAAACCAGGAGATGGGGAGAAGAAGCCAGTCTGGAGTGCCGTGAAGCTCCCTGCCTGACTTCTCCCGGACCTACAGGGTGGGACCAGAAGTAGCCTTGTGCACCTGACCTGAGGGTGGCTCTGCCCACCTCAGTCTACAGAGCAGGCGAGCGTCTGCTGAGAAGCCAGGACTCCCTCCCCTGCCCCTGTTGCCCCCACCATTCCCTTCTCTTCTTTCCTGGGTCAGACCCCAAAGCAACCTGAGAAAAATCTCTGCACTGGGGGATAGGGGAAACAGATGTCAAGGAGCCCTTTATTTCCTGCAGGCCATGCAGCGGGCCAGTGCTGAATTCAGAGCAGCCACTTCAGGCGGGAACCAATATACCCATTATTCAGATGAGAAAATCAAGACCCAAAAAAGGGAAAATACTCTCCCAACATCCCATGGCACTAGTAGGGTAGGTAGTTAAAGTTCGAATGGCCTGGTTACATACACACACACACACACACACACACACACACACAGAACTGCTTAAAGAAACACCTGTCACGTGCCAGGAGGTAGGCTGTTCTAGGAAAATGCAAACAAACGGTCGCATCCTTGCCATAGAGAGCTGTCCCACACAAACGCCTGTGCACACATCACCACCCTGATGTAGGTGAGATCCGAGAGTGAGGTGCATGCACACGGGGCTGTCTCTGTCCTTGCTCTTCCCATCCCAAATGCCAGAGATGCCTTGAGTGTGAGATCAGCCACAGGGCTGTATGTCTGCGCTTGTGTCCTAGGTTCAGGTTTGGGCTGGTGCTGCTTGTGAGCAGTCACTACTGTGTGCCTGGCTGTGTGCTGAGGGCACACTCTGCATTGCCTCATTTTGCCTTCCACCCTGGGCAGAGGGCATGATTGCTGCTGGGTTACAGATAAGGAGGCTGAGGCTCTGACTCACTTGGGAATGCTGCGACTTCAACTCCCTGGTTCCTAGATGGCCTTTTTAGGATGAAAATGAAAATACCCAGCAGGGGCCCTCCAAGACACAGGGAAGCAAAGGGCAAGCGGCAAATTGAAGCAGCCTAACAGGTGTCCTGATGCCGGAGGAGGCCAGGGCAGCCCCTAGGTGCAGGCTCCAGAGGGAAGGCCTAAGTCTTGTGGTTCCCACACACCCCACAGTCCGCCCACCCCTGCAGCGGCCCAGCAGCAGCTAGGCCTAGAAGCTCTCCCCGAGCCCTGCCCTTCCCTGTCCCCACCCCGTCCTACTCTCCCTTCTGGCTGTAGGGAGGACAGGATGGCAGGATGCAGTGTGAGAAGGCCTGGCTCAGGTTTCCCTCCCCTCTTCCTGGCAGGGATTACATGGTGAGCAAGGAGGACAGCTGAACTGGCCAGTGGGCCGCCCCGCCATGCCAAGAGGAAAGCTGGGGAGGAAGGACGGCTGAGGTAACTCAGGCCTGGTGCAGCCACTCTCCCCATTCCCATATCCCTCCTTTCTGGCCCCTCTGGGGCCCCGCATGCCAGGGAATGATCCACTGGACCCAGCACCAGGATTTGAGAACCTGCACTCCCTTTCCCCCAAACGCTGCTCTCTGGAATTGGCAAAGCCAAAGCCAAGTAGGTTTCTGAGCAGACGGACAGACTGACTTCAGAGAACAGAAGGCCCCCAGGGTTTGTGGGCAGCAGCAGGGCTCACGTGAATGAGATCTCTATGATTCTAGAATATCTAATTAACACTGACACTCTCCCCTAGCCTCTGCCATATCCTTACTCCACAGGCTCTGCAGCAGTGAGAAGGCATCTGTCTAGTGATCTGCTGGTCTGCCTCACCTCAACCAAGCCCTTTACCCTGGGATGTCACTAGAGCTCTTGGTTACTTGAGCCACCTACCTAACCATTTGTGAATACTTCAGCCATGGGACAGCGATTGTCAATCAATAGTCCTCAGAGACTCATCAGAATGGTCAGGGTACAGTTTGATGGTACCAAGCAATGAGCATGGGGTGGACCTAGAAAGTGCCGGGAATGATGTACCTGCAGAAAACCGTGCACATCCTGGGTGCCAGAGGGGCCTGTATCTGGGGCACATGGAGCCATGGCTGAAGCATTAGCAATGGGAGGCAAAGCTGACTTCTCCTCTCTAGGGTTCTGCTCTACCTCCACTCCCATCCCCAAGAGGAGATCCTGGATCAGAAAAGTGAAGCTGGACATTAAACTGGCTGTGTGAATGCCCACAGATCTGGCCTGAGGTTACCTGGCAAATTCTGGCCAGAGAGCCCAGGGTCAGGAATCTTCCAGTAGGACCCTGGATCTGATACAGCTGCCAAGGGATGCTTTAGTTCCCTGTCAAACAGGCACAACCTGGCATCAGACTCCAACAGCTGTGCATGCCCACCACCTCCTTCTCACTAAGTGATAGACTTTGTGGTTCCTATCCACATACACCTTCAGGCAGCACAGCCCAGAAGCTATCTGTCAAGTAGCATGCTTTTCAATTGTCCTAGACATGTTTGCTTTAAACTCCACTCTGATGCTCTGTATTAGCAAGCGTATTTGAACTAACCCTGCTCTTTGTGTTTTATTCATGCTGAATAGCTGCCTTCTCAGAGCCCAGTACCTCATCTCTAAAATGCAGGCAACTAACCACCTCAAAAGGTTGCTGGGATGATTAAGATTGCAAAGGCACCTAGCACAGGGCCCAGCATAGAGTGGGTACCTGATACACATTTTTCCCTCCTTCTTTACCACTGTCTTAATTCATTTGGGCTGCTATTACAAAACTCCATTAACCGAGTGGCTTATAGACAACAGAAATTTACTTCTTACAGCTCTAGACACTGGGAAATCCAAGATGAAGGTGGCAGCAAATTCTGTGTCTGTTGAGTCTGTTGAGAGCACACACTTCCTGGTTCAAAGGCGGCACCTTTTTTTTTTTTGAGATGAAGTCTCACTCTGTCTCCCAGGCTAGAGTGCAATGGCGTGATTTCGGCTCACTGCAAGCTCTCCCTCCTGAGTTCAAGCGATTCTCCTACCTCAGCCTCCTGGGTAGCTGGGATTACCAGTGTGCATCACCACACCCAGCTAATTTTTGTGTTTGTAGCAGAGACAGGGTTTTGCCTTGTTGACCGGGTTGGTCTCTAACTCCTGACCTCAGGTGATCCACCCACCTCGGCCTCCCAAAGTGCTGGGATTACAGGCATGAGCCACTGTGCCCAGCCGGCACCTTCTTGCTATGTTCTCACACAGCAGAAGGAGCAAAGGAGGTTTTTTGAACTGCTTTTACAAGGGCACTAATTCCATTTATGAGGGCTCCAGCCTTATGACTTAATCAATTCCCAAAGGCTCCACCTCTTGATATTATCACCTTAGGAGTTAGGATCTCAACATATGAATTAGGGGGGACACAAATATTCAGCCCATAGCACCTTCTTTCCCTACTCCTTCCTTCCTTCCTCTCTTCCTTCCTGCCTCTTGCCTTCCAGCTTTCCAGCCTAGCTTTCCTGCCTTCCTTCCCTTTTTCCCCTTTATCCTCTTTCTCTCTCTGTTTTCATAATATCTTCCCAGAAAAGAGAGTGCCAAGCATTTCAATTGCTCCTCATTCAGCTCTCTCTCTTCTCCTTCATCCAGATTCTTTGTGTTTCTTCTCTTGGGACCCTCTTCAATTTCATTGTTATCTTCATAAGTGGATATACATACTCTCTTCTAGGTCAACTACAAGAGAGAGATTCGTTCATCTGTGTGTCCCCACAACATCAGACACAGTCTTAGAACATAATGTTGGTTACAGATGGAATGAAGGAATCATAATTGGGTGGGAATGGGGGAGGGGGAATCTGAATGAATAAAGAATGGGTGAATGGACAAAGCACATTGGATGGAAGGTATAGAAGGGTGGGGTTGGCTGATGGTTTGCACAGTGGTGTCTAGGTTGCAATGGAAGGAATAGCTAAGTGGGATGGATGGGATAGATGGAGTGGATGGATGGATATGAAAGAGCATGGTGCTCAAGTATGTGGTAGAGTGGAGGGATAAACAGATGGACAGAAGCACATATGCCATGGCTGGCTTTGGGCTGGGCAGGAAGGCTGCAAGAAACTCACTAAAATGTTTTCACCCCCAAATCACAATTTTCATTCTCTCTCCCATTGCTCTCAAACCACAAAGATGGGGGCGGTGAGGAAGTGGGTAGCTGACAATAGCCGGAGCCGGGTGCTACCTGCATTCTAGCCTTGCCCATACCTTCACTAAGAGAGTCCTGCCATAGACTCCAGGCATCACAATGCTTAGAGCCGCAGGACCCAGAAAAGGGCTGAGGACTTACTTGCCCCTTCCTAGCCCTCTCTCCAGTCTCACCCTCAGAAGAGGCTATACAGAAGGAAAATTGACTGTACTAGTGGAGCCTTGACTGTCCTCACACTCAACACCAAAGGTTGGAAAGCTGCCAATTTCACTTCCCAGTCTGCTTTGCCCACAGGGCAAGCTTGCACACTCACTGCACCGAAGTTCAGCTGGGAGTCGATGCTATGTCGCCCTCACTAAATCAAGAGCTCCCTGAGAGCAGGAGTTGTATCATCCTCACTGCCCCATTCCAGTGATAGAGTTCCTGATACAGAGTTGGCACAGAAAAAAAAGATGTTTGTGAGTTAAGTAAAATGAACAATGAGTCTTACACACAACTGCCTGTCGTTGGGGGCAAATAGTGATAGACCTTCGTCTAGGACACTGAGTGTGAATCTTAGCTCTGCCACTTCTGAACTATGTGACCTTACCAAGTCCCACACCTCCCTGAACCTTTGTTTCCTCATCTCTGAACTCAGGATAATAGTTGATACCACTCAACTATTCCCTGTGGCTTTGAGGATCATATTAGGAACTGGCTTCTAATCCAGTCCTTTTCGAAGCCCCCATCACCACCCCAGGAGCCTTGACAGCCAAGCCCCAAAGCCGCTCATCCCTCCATGTCAACCTCCTTGCCCGGAGGACAGAGCGGAGCCTTGTGGGGAAGGGATCGGCAGGCCACAGGACTTGAACATGCCCCACTTTCAGGCTTCTGCTACTAGGCCTGTGCATAATCACCCTGACCTCAATATTTCTCTGTGAATTATGGAAAGAGAGTTTTCTGAAAATGAGATGTGTGAAAAGTTCCACCAGGCTCCCTCTCTTCCCCTCATTTCATCCTTTCCAATTTAACAAGGACCACGGCTTATTAGCTGTTCCTGTCCAGCTCGCCTTGTCCTGTGCCTACACACGTGAGACTAAAAATACCCGCGGCTCCTATTAGAAGCTCTGCCCCAGGGACGGGCAAGGCTGGAGTCTGCACTGACACTGAAAACGCTCCTGCATGCCCCCTGGGATCCAGGCCACTGGGCTCCTCCTGCTTGGGGCGGAAGAATACCAACATCCTCCCGCCAGGCCCCTGGGGGTGGACAGTAATAATCAAAAGGCTGCTCTTAGCTCATCTCGTGGTTTTGTTGAGATTCGCCAAAGCGCTTTTCTGTATTCCTACTCACCACCTGATCAGATAATCTTGAACCACTAGGAGAGGTCCTCTTTCAGGGGGCTCCCACCACTAGGAGCACTCACTGCCTGGGCCCTGCGAGTGGCTGGCCCTTATTTCAGCCTGCTCCTGGAAAAATGCCTTTTCACTGAAACGTGCAGAATGGCAAGCACATTAGGCTTGAGGGGAGAACTGGGCCCATCCAGAAGCTACTGGGGAACTGTGTGAACCGATTTCTCAATCCTTTCTTTCTCTGTCAGTAAAATGGGCTTAAAGGTATCAGCCCAGCTTTGGGCTATTGTGAAGACTGTGTGAATTCATGGAAATGGAAATGCAGAATTCTGCACAGAAGGAGGTGACTGGTATTGAGCAGACTCTGAAGCCTGACCTGCAGAGGAGTCAGTCCTTGTTTACGTCAGAGAGGGGCGGATCGAGGAATATGCAAGGGACATTTCAATAGCTGGGTAATCAACACTTGGCTAGGTTAAAGAGGTAATCTCTCCATGCGCTCTCATGTGCCACTGGATACCTCTCTTGGCATTGCCCAGGATATTTTGGAAGTGGTGGTGAGAGACAGATTGATCTTCATCATCTCCCTCCCCAGCAAAGGGCCAAGAATGCCATGGAGTGTAAAGACTCCAAAATTCAAAGTACCCGAAATTTGGAAAGCAGTGCTTCCCACACTTGCACATTATTATATGCAAGAAGATGAGATTTTAATGAGCTCTGGACAAAAAAATATGGAAAGTAAATTAAGGTATCATGAACAGAAATACTTTGAGAAAGGGAGTGGCTGACAAACTGATCAGGAAGAGACATACCAGAAAGGTTAAGAATGAAAATTGCTCTTAACAGCATGAATCACTGCTTATGACTTCTGATGGGGGCAGGGGGCAGGGCTGGTGTCTGCATGGGACTGAGCAGCGCTTTCTCAGAACCAAGCTCTCCCCAAATTCATGCTCCAGATGGTTCTGTCAATGTGGAGGATGGTGCCTTCAGAGCTGCTTGTCCTCGTTTAACCTTCTTCTTCGTTCCCTGCAGGTCTGTGAGAGAGACACAGAAGAGCAAATGCTACACATCTCTGGAAAGCTCAGTTCTACCTCCAGGCTAAAGGAAGAAGTCTCAACTTGCTGGGAGCATTAATTCTGTCCAATTTGATTCAAACATTTGTTGAGCACTTTCTGTGTGCAACAAACAGGCACAAAATGTTGGGGGATTCAGGAATGAGTAAGACCATGACGTGGCCCCCTGACCCTCAAAGAGCTTCAAGTAATCAGAACTATGAGCACGACTCTGCCATAGACTTTGCTACGAAATACAACAGATCTGAGGTAGGTTGGAAGAGTATTTTTTTCCAACCAATATTTAAATATTTGTGCCGTTAAAGTAGGAAAAAGAACTAAGGATATGAATTTTTTAAATACACACACATGCACACACACTACACACACACAAGGTAAATTTATGCTTAAAAATTCTTCAATCTCCATGGTAATAAAAATGAAAATTAGAAAAGGTTACCATGTATCAGCCGGGCACAGTGGCTCACGCCTGTAATCCCAGCACTTTGGGAGGCCCAGGCGGGTGGATCACGCGGTCAGGAGATCGAGACTATCCTGGCTAACACAGTGAAACTCCATCTCTACTAAAAATACAAAAAATTAGCCAGGCGAAGTGGTGCACACCTGTAGTCCCAGCTATTCTGGAGGCTGAGGCAGGAGAGTGGCTTGAACCCAGGAGGCGGAGGTTGCAGTGAGCCGAGATCGCGCCACTGCACTCCAGCCTGGGCAACAGAACGAGACTTCATCTCAAAAAAATAAATAAATAAAATAAAAAGAAAAGGTTACCATGTATCAATTATCATAATGGCAAAGGTTGATGTACTGATAGTTTTCAAGGTGTATGGAGAGGTTGACATACACAGCTAGTGAGTGTAAATAGGCACAGTCTTTCTGGTAGGTAATTTGACATTTCATATATATATATATATATCTCAATCCTTAAAATAGTCATAGTCTTTGACTCAGTAATTCCACTTCCAAGAATCTATTCTAAGGAAATAACCAGAAATGCAGTCAAAGATATTTATTATCACATTATTTATAAAAGTAGACAATGCAAAACAAACTAAAAGTCCAACAATGAGAAAATAGAAAAATGGACTGTGGCGTGTCAGTATAAAAAGTGACTAAGCAATCTTTTAAATTAGCTTTTGAAGAGTTTTTGGTAAACTATTCATTACATGTTCAGTGAAAAAAAAATCATGATACCAAACTGTATATGGTGCAATACCAATTATAGTTTTTAAATAAAAATATTCGTTTTTATTTTACACCTATTGAGTTGGTTCGGCTGTGTGCCTGCCAAAATCTCAACTTGAATTGTACCTCCCAGAATTCCCATGTGTTGTGGGAGGGGCCCAGGGGGAGGCAATTGAATCATGGGGGCCAGTCTTTCCCGTGCTATTCTCCTGATAGTGAATAAGTCTCACAAGATCTGATGGGTCTATCAGGGGTTTCTGCTTTTGCTTCTTCCTCATTTTCTCTCACTGCCACCATGTAAGAAGAGGCTTTTGCCTCCTGTCATGATTCTGAGGCCTCCCCAACTATGTAGAACTATAAGTCCAATTAAACCTCTTTTTCTTCCCAGTCTCAGGTATGTCTTTGTCAGGAGCATGAAAACGGACTAATACACCTATATATAATAAATGTTCATTTATTTTACCCTATGTGGTAGTCATAATGAAATGAAATAGTAAATAACAAAATATTTAAAAGTGATTATCTCTAGATGGTGGCATGATGGGATTTAGGTGGCTTTATTTTCTTCTTTACATAGTTCTTATACTTTCTAAATTGTTAGTAATGAGCCTGAATTTGACATAGTCTCTTGTCTCCTGATGCCCTGTGGGACTTTATGACCCAGCTCACCCAGAGGGGTCTCCTGAGTCTGAGGACTGAGCTGGGCCTGGCCCTTCAGCTTGGGTGGAGGCCCTGTGTCTCCCCTGCCTGTCCTCTCCATCTGAGCCCAGTTCCCCACCTCACCCAGCACTCTGCCCCACACTACCCTCAAAGATCCTCCTTTTCTTACACAGCATCTGTATGTGATGCTTGACTGTCTCTTCATACCATCACCACCCTTGCCTAGCATCTTCTCCAGAAGGCCAGTCTCAGGTGACAGTGGTTTTGATCATGCCTAAGGCAACCGTGGGACCTGCACCCTCACCCTTGTGAACGGTCCCTGCTTTCCCATCCCTGCTGACCCGGACCAGCGTCACCACTCAGATGGGCAGCTGAAGCTTCACCCACAGCAGACTGGCCCTGGCTGCTCTTCTGCTCCTCTCAGAGCTCTTCCGTTGCACCATAGCACCAACCAGCCTGCCCTGGTTTCACTTCCTGAGACACGCCATTTTCCCTCTCACCTCCAGCACTCCTTCCAGCCCCTCCTATTTCCTGCCCAGGCTCCTCCTTGCCTGGAAAGCCCTGTCCTTCTCTCCTACTCATTCATCCCTAAGGACACTGTTTGGGAATGTAGGCTTCTTGGCCCCTCCTCTCTGGGAGGACAGGTGCCCCTCCCCTGTATTTACTCTTTCATTTCATCCTATGGCATTGCACATAGTGGGGTCTCAAGAACAAGCCGTCATCTGTGCTGGGAAACATCTTCATGGCAAACCTAGCCGAGGTGGAAAGCTCTCTTTACAGTGTAACCATCCTCACCCTAGAATGGTATGGAACTATCACAACACAAAAATTTCTTTTCCTGTCTACAAAAATGGTAGTCTTCTGCCTTTCTCTCCATCCCTGGCAGGACTACCTCACTGTTCCTGAAGACTGCTGAATGCTCCCAGTCACCAAATTTCACTACTGCCACTGCCACCAGTTCTCTCCCCACCTAAAACAACTGATGCCACAGAGACTGTAAAATCTGTCCCCAAAAGCCCAGCTCAGGGCTTGAGCTCAAAGAATTTTTCCAAGACAGAGGTCTTGAAACCCCGGGTCAAGGTGTGTTCATCATGATTCTTTAGACCATCTTCCCCACAGGCTGACAGCTGATCTTTTCCCTGGCCTGGGCACTATGCAGCCTCAGCTCATGGGCATGTTATGGTCATATAGGTTAGGGGGGGCAGGTGTTGTTCAGCACATGAGCTTTGGAGCATACAGAGTTGGGTGGGGTGTCAAGGGTTGGGTGTCCCCTGCTACCTGTAAGACACATGTGAGACCTTGGGTAGGTCACATTACATTTCTAATCCTCTGTTTTCTCATCTATAAAACGGAGATGATGCAAAGGTTTGTCCTACTGAATGCACACAGAGAATTCACAAGTGTCATCGGGGTGGGAAAGAAGCAGAATTGTGCTGTGCCATAACTCCTGCCAAACAGGCTGCAACCACAGAGATCTGATGTCAGTTCTTCAAGGAATGGATTCTGTGGCTCACTGAGTTTTTCTGTGATTGTAGAACAGTGGCCACAGAGCAGTGATATGGGAAGGAAGACAACGCAGAAGTCAGAGATGGCTCTGTTTCCTTCTATACTCCATCTCCAACTGTGAAACCACATCCATGAGACCTTCCCCAGAGCAGGACCCAGCAGGGGGTCTGACCGGAATACAGGAAGTTGCCATAGCTATAACTACCCATAGCTAAGTACCTTATCTCATTTAATCCCAGCAACACCCTCACCCACTTGACAGATGAGGAAAACTGAGGCTCGGAGAGGTTAAGTACATTGTTCACTATTACCCTGCTGGGAGACAGTGTCTGGAAACAGGTTTGCCTGACATAATTGTTCCAGAGGGGATTGATATGATTTCCAAATTTGGTGGGTGTGGGACAAGAGCGGGGGTGAGCTTCCAAATTAACTATTGGGATTGTAAAAAGAGGCACCACAGAGAACTGGCATTCCCCAGAACCTCCGAGGACTGGGGTACCCAGGAAGGCTTCAAAGTAGAGGGAAGGAAATGGCTCCAGTTCCTTCTATACCCGCCCTCCAACTGTGAAACCACATTCATGAGACCCTACCCACAGGGTCTTGAAGGATGCCTAAACTGTACTTGCCGGGGAAGTCCAAAGGGGTTTTCCAGGCAGAAATCATAGCAATAACAAAGGCTCGGAAGCAGAAGCAAGCTAAGCCAGGCCGGTCAACAGGCCATGGGAAGCCTACACTGGCTGTGGAAAGGTTTCTAGGAAAGGTATCCCATATCCCATGTAAGGATTCCTTCATCTCAGGGGAGGCTGAGGGAGTTAGGAGACTGGAACTTGGTCTGTTACTCTTCACCAACCCACACCACTCTCTGTGTGCCTCTTCCCCACATCATCAATGGAGAAAATTCCCTGCCAAAAGGCTTTCTTGCATTGGCTTACTTACTCTATCTCTATAGGGAAGAGAGAAACTTGCCTCTTGGAATCCCAAGAGTGGTAAAAACAGTTATGACTGATGGTCCCTGCAAAACTACTTCTGAGGGAACAGTGAGGGTCAAAACACACTCCTCTCTGGTGACAGCTTCAACTACCAGGCTGAAGCTGCCCCTGGTGAACACTTCTCATGTCCAAAACAGCAGAACCGACTCAGGGCCCAGAAACATTCAGACAACTGACAAATCTCACCTTCCAGCAAAGGAGTGGATGCATGGCTGCTGACAGCTGGATGTGTCTAAGTGTTGAATTTGACAAAGGTGACGATACAACTATTTTGACTGCTCTTTGTCTTTTTGGATCCTGGAATTTCCCACTCATTTTGATTAAAATAAAGTTTTGCTCAAGAATGGAGAAAGCCCCTGGTTTGTCAGATACTAAGACAAGGAGGTAGATTAATTATTTAGGTCAGAATACAGAGAGCCTTGCATCTTTTTTATTCAAGATAGTGGCAGGATGGACGTGCTAGTATGGTGTGTCTGGGGTGTAGAGGACATGGTTTTTGCTGAAGCATGTGTGGGTTTGGTAGGGAAAAAGGAAGAGACGGGTCTAGAGATTTCCAGGTTGGGGGTTCTGTCATTTGTCCCATTGATTGTGTGAGCAGCTGGAGGGAGGATTTGAGCAGAAGGGACAGAGCCTCTACTTGAATGATATCCCAGCCACCTCAGTCTTCTCTTGTCTCTCCTTCCCCTGTCCTGATCTATCCAAATGCCTTCAGCCACATCACCTTCCCCATGGTGTCTCCCTCTCAGCCCAAGAATGGATAGTGGGGACAAGGGGAGGCAGCTAGGTCAACCCAGGCCAAGGATGGGAATAGAGTTGGTACTAAGAAGAGCATCTCATCTATGCTCCTGGCAGGCCCCAGAAGCTGGGCTGTTGGACTGATGGCCATGGGTAAACCTCCAGGAAGAGGGTCTAAGTGTCAGGCAGCATCAGGATCCAGGGGCAGGAACACCTCCTAGAGCAGTCGAGGCGACTCCAACTTCAGGAGTTCACACTGCAATTCTTTCCAAAGGAAACATTGGTCAATGTCTGGAGGCATTCTAAGTTGTCACAATCAGGAAGTGAATGTGATTGGCATCTAATGGGTAGAGGCCAGGGATGCTGCTAAACATCCCACAGTGTATGGGAAAGCTCCACAAAAGAGAATTATCTGGCTCAAAATGTCAGTAGCACCAAGGATGAGAGGCCCTGCTCCAAAGCTGTCTTCAGACATAGCAGAGAGACATGAGGCCTCCACACCATCTCCCTAGACCCCTGGCAGCCCATTCCCAGGTCAGAATATCCTTCTCCAGAGGCAGTTCTGGGAGGGGGCACCAGAGTTTGCAAGTTTCTAGCAATGACACTTTCCAGCAGGAGAGCAGGGGTTGGGAGATGGGAATGCAAGTGTAAGGAAAGGAGACTTCGGCTCCCCACCCCATCACCACCACTCAGACCCATCCAGCAACCAGGGATGCTGCACACGGGCTTCTAGTTGGTTTCAGCACTTCAGACAAACTGATACTTGAAGGAGTTAGGCAACACTGACTGGCCCAGGGTAGTTGGGGGAACTCTGGGACCTGAGATCTGCCTCAGCAACCTCCAACACCCCAAGAGCTTTGTGTAATTCATGGTTCTTACTTCCCCAGCCACATAGAGAGCAAGTGTTAGCCAGCCTCCCAGGTGTGTGTGTGTGTGTGTGTGTGTGTGTACCTGCACACATACAGATAGGACAAGACTCACTTTAGCAGAAGGAAACCTGCCTTGGGAGTCACTCATCTCCACTTGTCTGTCTATGGCCTCAGCTCTCTGGGGACTCCAGTTCAACATTTCTGGAAGCCAATAACCTCTCCTTTCATCAGATGCCCAGTGGGTGAGGTGGGGGGCAGGGGGCGCTGGTAATGCAATAAGACAACAGCCTTTACATGGGACCAAACTCTGAGCCACTGTTATTGGGGGAAGACCTTCAGAATCTCAGGGTGTGGCTGTGACATGTCTCCTGCTTCTCTGCTCCACCAATCACTTCTCACTCCATCTGTCCCTTTACTCATCCTTAAAATGAAGTAAGGGTGAAGTATTTCCTACCTACATGTGAAGGTATTACCTACCATGTGAAGACCACTTTCTGTACACCAGGTGCCTTATATTCATGCCATTCTCACAAGAGCCATATGAGAAACTTTTATCAACCCGGTGATAAGGGTGAGAAGGTGGAGGGGAAATGGCTAGTCCAAGGTCACACAGCCAGGAAGTGATGGAAGTGGTCCTATGCAGTCTGTGTGACACTGGCTCCTCCAAGGAGGATCTGGGAACTCTCAGGACCATGCTACAAGGTGGGGTTCATACACTCCAATGTGGGGAGGGCTCCCAGAGCAAAGGCCTCCATGTGGGGGGCATTTATTAACAGTAGAAACTCGAATTAGAGGAACGCCCCCAGCAGGGTGGGCCGTTAGTGCCCAGGGGTACCAGGCAGAAGCCTATGTAAACACTCCTGAGACCTACAGCCAAATCCCTGCTGCTGTTGGCTGGGCAGGCCAGGCCGGGCTAAAAATAGAAGGCTTCTCAGGTCCAGCTCCCTGTGCCCCAGCCTCCTCCTCTCCCCCTCCCTCCTTCCCCACAGGGCAGAAGCCAGGCTTCTAGAAGGAACAGAGACTTTAAGACTTTCGTTTCAGATCAAAGAGGATCGTTAGCTTGATACTCAGTGGGCATGTTCCAAGTTCTAGAGGGGCCGTAACTGGGGGGAGCTCCTGACTCCAAAACCCCACCCAACTCCCTCCTAGGGAGAGAGCTGTCAACCTCCAAAACCCACCCGGGGAACGAGGGAGGTCGAGGCCAAAACTTGGCCAATTTCTGCACATCTTGCAATTCAATCTGGAGCCCCTTTGCTGTCTTTCCTTTTCCTGAACCTACTCTCAATGTTGACAGCACTGTGCAATTTCTGTATTTGCCAGGGGCTTCTCGTGGGAGGTGGGCTCCGGGCCCTCTCGGGAACCCTCCGGAGACCGTGGGGATGAGGCAGCGCTCAGCCAGAGAAGTCCTGGAGTCCAGGACCAGCGCTTCAAGTGCACCGAGCGGGAGGCAGGGGCGCAGGGAGGGAGGCTCTGGACCGGCCGCCTCTGCCGACTATGGCCCCGGTGCAGGTCAAAGCTTGGGCCTGGGGATTTCCTTTCAAAGGTGACTTAGAACCGCTTCATTAGGGTAGCGCCCTCCCAGGAGGGCCCTAATGGCGTGTTTGGCAGAGTCAGCGAAACGCGGCGCCCTGCAGCTCCAGCGGCGGGGGAGCGCCCTCTCCCGCGCCCTCGCCCTCTCCCGTGTGGGGCAGCTGCGCGCACGGGGCCATTTGCAGCGCGAGCAGCCTAGTGTGCGGCCGCGGCGCCCAGGTCGGAAGGGAGGCGGCATCATGGAGCTGAAGAAGGACATCAACGCCGTATCTATCGACATGCTGCTGATCGTGCACTCGGAGAAGCGGCGCGCCGCACAGGGTACGCACTCAGACCAGCAGGCGGACCCGAGCGCGCTGCTGCAGCGCCGAGGAGGTAACGCGCGCCCGACCCGGGTCCCCGGGTCCCCCGACACCTCGGCCTCCGTGCCACAAGGGCCCGCCCGCCGGGGGGCGCCCATTGCTCCCCCGAACGAGGTCTGCGAGCCCGACCCTCTCCCCCATGGCTGCCGTCGCTTCCCCGCAGTGGCACCGGCGTCCCGTGGCAACGCGCAGTCCCGTGGCAACGCGCAGCCCCGTGATTGCCCCAGTTTGACTCCCTGTGCAGGCCTGTGGGTGCTTCCGTCACCCCTGGGAGTTTTTTCCTCCCAGCCACTCCCTGACAGGGAAAGCAAGACTGGAAGATACCCTGGAGGAAGGCGGCCAGAGCCTCAGGGTTCACTCACGAGTAGCAGAGGCCTGCTCCCCTCCCACAGCACACTGCAGGGCACAGGGGACGCTCGGAAACCTTTGTGCTGAGTCAGACTTTGAGATGGGGAGCTCCCTGTGTGGCCCTGCACAATTTACAGCCTCAGTTTCTCCTTTCTTGAGACTTTCTCCTAGCCTCCTATAGATGGCAGGCATGAAAGGCGTAAAAGGAACGCAGGTTTGGATAGGGTAATATTTGAAACCTGCTGTCTCCACTTGAACTTATCCATCAATTTTACTTGTCCTACATATTTTCTGGATAAATTTAAAAATTGTAGATTGGTAAAATAAAGTGACTGTTTACAGAGTGATTGTGGAAAGCAGGATCCGGGCCTCTCTGTTCTCCAGACGACAGAACACAATGTGAATAGAGTACAGATGGATGATAAGGGAGGTTAAATAAGGCCCTGAAAAGCCAGAGAACCTCAGGGTCCTGGATGGCAAGCTGTCTCCGAGGCTGGTGTGAGGATGCACTAGGCAGACTGTGGGCCAGTTCTTTAGAAGTTAGGCCTGACAGTCCATGCAGGAGAATGACTTCTGCCTCTCTCCTCCCCTCCAGCTCCGGAGCTCCTTGGAATTCCTGCTGCTGCTCTGCCCTTGGTTCTTCTGTCCCCAGAGCCTCTGTGCGCATTGAACATCCACCTTCCACCTGCCTTGCTAAAGTAATGCTGCTGTGGATGGCCTTGCCACTACCAGCCACATAGGCTAGAGCTGCCCCTGGAGCCCCGGGGACTTCTTGGGAAGGCAGGCAGGGGAAGGAAACAGAATCTAGAGGGCTGAGTATGTTGACAGTCACTGTAGTCTCAGGGCTGATTCCTGACTGAAGCAGGAGTTGTTTGGATTCGTTGACTCTTTAGTTCTCAGACCTGCTCTTGGGAGAAGGGGAAATGGCCTGTCCAGGGTATTTGTAGTTAGAAAATCAGCAGAGGGCATCAACTTCTTGATAGAAATGAGACTGCTCTGAATACATGTACCACAGTCCAGAATGCCTTCTCCAGTGTGTGGTGAGGCCTAGTTCCAGGTCAGCTCACGAGTCCCCTACTCCCAATCCTCTCTGATCACGTCACTTCTAAAGACTCTGACACTAGAAAGGGCAAAGAATGCAGAGAAGCCCAGGAAATACCAGGCATCAGGACTGCCCTGAGAGGTGCCCAACACCTAGCACAAACTCGCCATGACTCCAGACTAATGTATGCACACTTGTGACTATGACAGAGAAAAAAAGACCCCTAATGGCTGGGCCCTTTCTGCTGAGCTTTTTCTCCAAATATTTTCCTGATGGCCGTTTCTCACAGATGCTATGAATGACAGTGTAGAGATCTCTGTCACTTACTCACAACCAGAGCAGAGAAGAGGGAAAGTGCATGACTTTTGGTGGCTGATGGTCAACAATGATATTCAGGAGACCCCAGAGTAAGCCAGCCTGCAGACCCCCTCCTCAAAAAACAGCCTAAGGGAGGAAAATGCCCAACAAGATCAGCTTGTTCCAAAGCCTCCCATGGGTGCAAAGATCTAAAACAAACCCATGCTCACTTCCAGGTACCTCCTCCTTTCTCCTCTGCACTCCAGGTCCTCCACTGGAGAGTGGATCTTCCTTGGCTATGTAAAAGAGGGCCTAGGCTCCATGTCAGAAAAGATCAAAGCTCAGTTATTATTGCAATGAAGAGGATGCAGTAATCTGTAACCAGTGGCCCTTCTGCTGGTGGCCTTGTGGAAGAAAAGAGTCAGGGGGACAAGAAGGCAAGGAGAGTGTGGACAGGCTAGATCACTAGGAATTTGGGCTACAGAGCCAGCAGATGTTCTCTCCTATTTCTGTAAGGCCCTAGCATCCTCCCAGTCATTTCCCTAGAACAGTTCTTCTCCAAAACGTGCCTGAAAGCCCTCAACTCCTATCAGAAAGTAGAGTGCATATATTCCTGCGGCAGTAGAGGATATAGCCTATAGCTGCCTGCAGCAAGACCCAATGAGTTTTGAAGTCTCAGGCCTTATCCCAAAAATCTATGTGATTTGTGTATTCTACTCCATAGGTGTGTGATGAGGGTTCCAAGTGGTAAGTCACTGGCACTGGCTATGGGGGACTCTGCAGAAAAGAAGGGTGTTAAGAAGGGAGTGGCGGCCCCTGAGTGGTTGAGAGGGCTGGAGAATAAGACTCAAGGCTGAACTTCCAGGAACAGTGCCACAAGCAGTACCACAGAGCTGGTCTAGTGAGGAAACCTCCTCGGCCACCAAGGAGCACTGAATACTCCTTCCGCGCCAGAATCTCAATTTTATTGCAGCAGCACCCGCTGCCAGAACGTATCCCCATGCTGTGCCAGGAACTCGACCTTGCGGCTACCACTTGCAGCCGCAGCCAGAGCGAGAGCTTTTCTTCCCTTCCCTGTTGCATCACCAGGTCCCAAAGCAGAGTGAAACACAGGTACATCAGATTGGCCATGGCTAGGCCATACGTGTTTACCCTCTAGCTGCAAGGGAGGCCAAGAGAACTGGCAACTGTCATTTTCCGTTCCCATTGGGATTGACAGTCTTAGCCCACTCCCCCCACTCTATATCAAGACTCTAAAAGTGAGTGATTCACCACTTACAGAAATAGGCAGGCAACGTGGATAGCAAATGACTTCTAAAATAATGCTTTCATATGTATGCAGTGGAGAGGTGGAAGTGGAAAATGGGCATCTCTACTACAAAAATTCTCCCCAAATGATCCTGATAACCAACCCCACTGCCCTTGAAAACTGTTTTAACACTTTTTAAATGTTTTGAATTTTGAGAGTTGCATTCATTTCCTCAGGGGCATCTGATTCATGGGTAGCCTCTCTCAGATTCCAAGAGAGCCAAGATCCGCCTGCTCTACCATAACCCAGATAAGTCTGCAACTGGCACATCACTCTTTTGCCCTGGGTCTCCCGCCTCAGAGAAACTTGTTATTTTGCAGGATTCCAAGGCATTGGAAATGGAGTCCGAAGATGGCAGAAATTAGAAGGAAATGACCTTCACGGTAAATTCTCTTTTTCCTTTCAACCTATAGGATTTAATACATTGAATAATAACTGGAAGGATTGGGTTTCACTCATTTGAAGACTGGCCCTAGACATCTAACCACTGAACAGAAAGTGGCTGCTCCTGACCTAGCCAGGCCTCTAGGACCACTGTGCCTGTGGGAAGTGGTCCCTGGTGTCAGGTCCCCTGCTCTCCTGGAGACTGTGGCTGAAGAACAGTGCCAGGAACTTGAGCACCCATTTGTTTGCTGGTTGAGCTGTAGGGGAGGACTTAACATCCCTTGGGATGGTGAGGTTTGAGTGTGCTCCTATGAGAGGCAGCCATCTGTCTTTTGAAAATGTTTCCCAGCAGAGAGGACAGTGGTCTGCCTTGGGACGGTATGACTTGAAGCCCGAGAAGATGCCACTCAAGGGTTCTATAGCTTCCTGCTGGCCTGGACCCAAAATACAGTATGAAGTCAGCTTCCAAAGCCTCTTTTTTCTGGTGCCAGGCATCTGCCGCCCCAGGCCCAGGATCTCTTTGGGAACACTAAGGGGCCAACTATAATAGGCTTTATTCTATTCCCTTTAGAGTTCGTTAGCCCAGCCTCCAGGGACAAACATCAGGGACATTGCACAGCGGGCACATGAGGGTTCTAGTAGAGACCAAACCTCTACTCCCAGAACCCCAGTAGAGAACTCCATCTGCCCCCAGCTAAGTGAGCCCTGGGATCAGATGAGTGGCTTATCAAATGCCAGTCTAAAGGAACCACCCTCCATGACACAAATGGTGAAATAGGATTGCAGATGAATAGGACTAAACTGCTATGTTCTACCATCCTTCTGACAATAATGAAAGGGAAAGACGTAGTTCTAAAAGTGAATTCATTCACTCATTCTGTCCACAAATGCCTATAGTGCTTACTTTGTGCCAGGCATGAGTCTAAATACTGGAAATGAAACAGTGAAAAAGACAACCAAGATCACTGCCCTCAGGGGAGCTATGGTAAAATGATTGGGATTATAATGCACTGCAGGTGAGTCTCGACACCCTGGAGGTGAAGAGGCTTCCTGTGTTCCCTGCCTTTGGTAGGAGTCCTCAAGACACACCCCCCACCCCCACCCTGCCACTGCCAGGGAACCACCCCCTCTGTGTCCTAACCCATAGACATGCATGGGTGCAATGGCTTCCCTGTAACCTTGCTACAGGGGCCATCAGTTGGTAGACATGCCAGCTTTAGCTCTACTGAAGTAGACGCCAAAGCTAACAAAACTCTGCTATGGGCTATTGAGAGTTTTGATAAGAATCAGACCCCCAGAGACCTGTTAGCCACAGAAATGGCCATGCAGGGCATGGAAGGCATGCATGCTCGGCCCATGTGTGAGTGGGTGAGCGGGCAAGCAAGCCACAGGTGGAAGCAAAAAAGCACAGCATCCTTGTTGGTTGCAGCTCTCTCATACCTTGCCTGAGTTGTCTGACACTCATCTTAGGGCTTCTCAGGCATGTTATTACATCAGGAGAAGATTGAAATATACTGAATTCATTCTATTTTTACCATCTTCTGGGTTTCTGATTTAGGAGAAGGTTAGTGGAAAAATATCACAAAACACAAAGTGACACATTGACTATTACAAGACCATTACAAGACTCTTGTAAAAGACATGAAGTGAGTCTTAGCACTATGTGTCAGCTGATAGAAGATGATTAAAATAGTTCTTGCAAAACCACCAGAGAACTGGGAGTTTCAGGTACATGCAGGGCTGGAGAGAGGCTCTACAGAGGCCCTGAGCCCAGAAAAAATGACGCTCCTACCATTCCACCAACATGTGTAAAGCAAAATTTCATTTATTTTTCAAATGGTACGTTTGCATGCATGCAGAAATTAAAATTAGTTTCTTTCTGTGTTTTCTGATGCTGAGATTCTGAGTGCAGGTATTGAAGCTGACCTTTTCTCATACCTGCCTTACTGGTGCCCAAGGCACCCAGCCCTGGTAACCAGCAGGCTGCCCAGCCCTGGTAACTGGATGGCTTCCATCTCAGAAGGCAGTGGCTGATGGCATGTGCTGGTGGAGTGCACACAGACGCTGCTGAGCATGGGGTTGATCCAGAAGGGCACATATTCCCCCTCATGCTACCCCGTGCACTGCTTGGGCTGGCGCATTGGCAGGGTGCTGAGACTAGAGAGCTCCAAACTTTTCGAAGCAGCAGGTGTTTGGGCCCAGACGCCTCCTCACCCCCACCACCCCACCCCAATAGCTTGCCCAGCAACGGGCTTCCCCTGCTGTGATTGGCTACTTTCCTTGGTCCTGGACAAAGTCTGCCTAGCAGCACAGGGACTGACGCCCCACAGCTAAAGGGAAACCAATTGTGCAGCCTTGACTATAAATACCCCACAGCAGCTATGCCAGCCAATCACCCTCCTTGAGGATTCCCTTCCCGGATCTTGTTTCCTCCCTCAGCCAGCCGAGGCACTGCCAGCTGTGCCTGCAGGAGGCGGCCCTGGCCTCCCTGTCCTCACCTGGTCTGGGGCTCCAGCCCTGCATGCCACATCACCCTGTATTGGAATACACAGTGGACCTGGCCCTCGGCTGACTAGTGTGGGGCTCAGGGACCTAGCTGGGCCTGTTCATAGGAGAAGGCTGGAGCAGGTAGGCTTTCCAGGGCAAGACCTGTCAGTTGGATCACAAATCCAGCCTGGCTCAGTACCTCACCCCCCACCTTGATTGGCTTCTGCGTGGGCCCAGGCATGGGAACCACTGAGTGGCTGATCTGCACAAGAAGAATCATCTAAATGGACCTGTTCAGGCCAATGCCCCAGAGGCATACTTGTTTCCACACTGAGGCACTGGTCCCAGTGGTCACCTCCAGTGACAAGCCCACTGCAAGCCAGCAGGAAGCTATAGAGAGAAGATGGCAGGCCAGGAAGGTAGTGGTGGGTGAACCTCCAGCTGCCACCATCCTCTCCTTGCCCAGCCTTTCCCCCACCCCTCTGAAGCAGAGGTTCAAGGACAGCCTCACCAAGAGCAGGCCACAGCAACAACTGTAAAGAAGGGAGGAAAGGTCATGCTTCCCGTAGGAGGGCAAGTAAGCCTGTGAGCTCCCGCTTCTTGGCCAATGGCAGGAACTAGGCATCACTCCATGGCAGCCTGACCCCTCTAGGCACTGAGGACAACTCTGTGTCCCAGGGACAGAAATATCCCAGCATGTGGAGAGAACGTGCGTAGAGTGCATGCCCTGCAAATGTTTGTGAAACAGAACCAAACTACACATCAGCCCGTCTCCTAGGCTGCTTCTTCTCATCAAGAAGCAGGAGGCTCGGCCAGGCGCAGTGGCTCACACCTGTAATCCCAGCACTTTGGGAGGCCGAGGCGGGTGGATCACGAGGTCAGGAAATCAAGACCCTCCTGGCTAACACGGTGAAACCCTATCTCTACTAAAAATACAAAAAATTAGCCAAGCGTGGTGGCGGGTGCCTGTAGTCCCAGCTACTTGGGAGGCTGAGGCAGGAGAATGGCATGAACCCAGGAGGTAATGCTTGCAGTGAGCGGAGATCGCGCCACTGCCCTCCAGCCTGGGGGACAGAGCGAGACTCTATCTCAAAAAAAAAAAGAAGCAGAAGGCTCAACTGGGAGTCAGAAGACCTGGGGTTCAAGTCCCAGGTCAGAACCTCCCAGCCTGCTCCACAGAAAGGTGTGAAGATCAGTGAGGCATCTGTGTATGGACAGTGCTTTTGAAACTGTGCCTGGTGACACCAAAGTTGGGAGTTACGGCTACAAAGACCATGGAAGACTGGTAGCCTGTTCCAGAAGAAACCCAGCGTGTGCTGGCACCTGATAAGTGGCACAAGGGGTATGTGCACATGGGCTTCCAGGCATTTGTCTCCATGCACAGTGTCATTGTGCTGGTTTGCACATGTGCACACTGTGAGGGTGTGCACACATTTAGGCCTGGGGATGTGCTTGGCCCTCGCCAGCCCACCTTTCCTGCAAACACATACAGCTCTTTGCTCTGCCTGGGGTAAATTCCCCAGTGGTCACTGCAGGCCTCTCTGTCTTCCTTAAATAGAAAACTTGGTGGAGAAGCAGCACCCTCAGCAGCCCCAGGTGATCACTTCCTACGACAGCCAAGGTAAGTGATTCACTGCTAGCCATGACTTCCCCTGCAGACGTGTGCCCAGACCTGATGCTCTGGCCAGTGACAGCCCAGGACGTGGAGCTCAGACTATGGGGAGCAGGGTCCTCTCTGCGCCCATGGGTTTTGGAAAACCCTTTTCCTCTCCCTGTGTCTCACAGGAAGCAGCAAGAGGCTGCATGGTCTGAGTCTTCCCCTCATCGCGAGATCAAGAAATAAAGCCCATGGGCCTCAGAGCCCGCTGCTGTCATCATCTTCACTATTACTGTCATCACTATTCAACATTCAACATTCAGCATTTGTTGAATGCTAACCATGTGCCAGACTTATGCACTTATTCTCATGTAAATTAAGCTTCACAGTAATCCTGTTTGACAGGTACTCCTCTTTACCATCCTCAAATTACAGATGAGTAAACTGAGGCTTGGAAAGGCTGTCATGTGTCCAAGATCACATGGCCAGCAAGAGTCAGAGCTGGGCAGCCTGACCCCCAGCAAGGCCTCAGCTGTTAACCTTCACACATCTCTGCTTCCTCATCTCCCCTGGAAACCAGTCTCCCTCCTGCTGGCTCATGGCATCCAAGCCCTCCCTTGTCCTGACCCATAGCAGTTATTCGGCCTCTCCTGCTGAGACTGAGCCTTCCCAGGGCATCCTACCCAGTGAGTTTGCCACAGCAAGGCAGAGTGAGAGGCACCTTCGTTGGGAGTCCTCACTTTTTGGGGACAGGCTCTGGGGACTTGGGGAAGGCAGGCAAGAGCATCACTGACTCTACAGTTGACTGGATCTGAGCACATGACAAGATAGAGACAGGAGGGCCCCACAGCAGTGGTGGCGGGAGGCCAGGTTAGAGTCTCACTCCCACCTTGGTTAGCTGCTCTGCATTAAATACTGGGCCCTGGCGTCTGTGCTCTCACAGGCTCAGCCGTAAGAGTTCATCACGCTTGCTCTGAGAGTCGATGTCCTAACCTGCAAGGAAATTATCTGATCAAATTCAGAGGCAGTGACTTCCCCCATGCCCCACATGAAGCAGGAGGACTCTGGAGGCCCTGGAGGATTGGAACCTCTCAGGGAATTGCTCTCTGAAATACAGGTGGACCAGCTTCTCTAGAGGAAGGCGCTGGCAGGTAGTGATGAAAGGCCAGCCAACTGGGGTTACCAGCATGGGGGAGCTGGCTCTCCTCACAGTACAGGCCAGTGTCCCTTTAGGCCAGAATTCCTGAGAGTGCAGCTCCAGGACAGGCCTTAGAGACCTCTGTGGGCCCCGCAGGACCTGCCACCAGCCCTAGAAACCACAAGGACAAGCCTACATGCTGTTGCTTCTCGAAAATGAACTCAACTACACATGGCTCAACACAAAAAAAAAGGACTCAGAGATATCTGGCTCTAATGAGAGTGGATTAGCACCACTTACCTCACTTAGTGAAGAAGACAGACAAAGGCCTCTGTCCTTGTGGAGCTGACTTCCTAGTGAGGAGACACAGACAATCCTGACAAGTCAAACACCCTGATCCAGATAAGGCATGAGGGGAAGTGAAGCAGGAAGGATGATAAGGAGTGTATGTGGGAATGGGGGTCTGGGGCTGTGCAGGGTTATGTATTCATTTCCTATAGCAGCTATAGGAAATTTCCACAAATGAGGTGGCTTAAAATAGCACAGATTTGTTCTCTTATACTTCTGGAGCCCAGAAGTCCAAAATCTGTTTCACAGGGCTAAAGTCAACGTGTCAGCAGGACTGGCTTTTTAAGAGGCTCTAGGGGTGCCTTCGTTACTTGCCTCTTCCTGCTGCTAGAGGCTGCAGGCCCACCATGGCTTGTGGCTGCCTCACTCCAATCTCTGCTTCCATTGTCACATTGCCTTCTCTGCTTATAAATAGCTGAATCTCCCTGTGCTCCCTTGTATAAGGATACGTGTGGTTGCATTCAGGCCCCAGCCAGATAATCAGGATGGTCTCTCTATCTCGAGATCCTTAATTTAATCACATCCGCATAGTCCTCTTTGCCATATAAGGTAACATTCACAGGTTCCTGGCATGGATATCTCTAAAGGTCATTCTTCAGCCTATCCCAGGGGACAATTTAAAGTGGAGTAGGTGAGAAAGGTCTCACTGGGAAAGTGACATCTAAGCAAGGAAAGAATGAAGAACAAATGATGTGGGTATCTGGGGAAGGGCTTCCAGCAGAGGGAGCAGTGAGCGTGGAGGCCCCCGGGCAGGAGCGTGTCTGCCTGTTCAAGGAGCAGGCAACTGTGCTGTGGAGAGGAAGGGAGGGGCATGGGGCAAGGTGGGGGTAGCAGGAGAAGAGCCAGAGAGGACACAGGGCAGAGTTGGCAGGGCCTGGGAGGCTTCTAATCTGAGTGCGATTGGAAACCATTAGATGGTTGTAAACATGACAGCCTCCAATGCGTAGAGAATAAACAGAGGGGGCAAGGTTGGAAGCAAGACAACCCTTAAGAGGCATCATGATAATCCAGCAGGAGACATTCCCCCATGGTGTGAATTTGGGGTATACGAGAAAGAGAGGAGTCAAGGCTTGGGACCTGAGCAATGGGGAGGATGAAGGTGAGGGAGATGCAGGAGGAGCAGGTTGGGAAAGAAACACGAATTCAAATTTGGCTTTGTGGAGGTTGGTGCCAGCACCTGCCATTTTGGAAAGCAGGGGCCAGGGAATCGTTACTCCATGTGCCACTTTCTTATTCATCCCATGAGCCTTGACAACCTTTGGGCTCTGTTCTGAGAACCACATCAGCCCCCAGAGAAGCCTTCTTGGAAGCTCTATCACAGTAATAGCGGTGACCAGAGGCGGGACACTTGGTGTGTGCCAGATATTAAGCTAAGCCCCTCTCATGGCTCACCTCATTTAATCTCCACACCCACCTTCTGTGGAAGGTTATCATCCTCATTTTACAGATAGAGAAGCTCAGAGAGATTTAAATAACTTGCCTGAAGTCGCACAGTTAACACATACCAGACCCAGAAGTTGAACCCATGTCTGTGTGCTCTCGAAACCGGCGGGCTTAACTACTCCACCATACTGTCCCTTCCATACAGGACAGGGACCAATCTGGTGGTGCTGATCTGGGTGCAGTACCCCCACCCAACCCCCACCCTCAACGTGCAGCCTAAGGTTTCAGTCTGAACTCGTTGCTCGGAATGGTTCAATATTATCCCTCCTCCTCAGCCTCTCTTTCAATGGTAGACTTTATGTAACTTGTGACAAAGGAACACTGGAATCTTGGATCAGGGAAGGGGCTTTGGAGATGGATCTGTAGTGGGTGTGTGGGTTGAATGAATGGAAGGTGGGTAATCACAAGGAGCCCCTGCAAAGGACATTCTTTTTTTTTTTTTTTTCTTTTCTTGAGACAGGGTCTCACTGTGTGGCCCAGGCTGGATCACAGCTCACTCCAGCCTCAAACTCCTGGGCTCAAGTGATCCTCCTTCCTCAGCCGCCTGAGTAGCTGGGGCCACAGGTGAGTGCCACCACATGGCTGGTTTTTTTTTTTATTTTTTGTAGAGATGGGGTCTCACTATGTTGCCCAGAATGGTCTCAAACCCCTAGGCTCAAGCGACCCCCCTCCCTCAGCTTCCCAAAATGCTGGGATTACAGGCATAAGCCACCATGCCTGACCCCAAAGGACATTCTTGGGGAGTCAGTTTTCTGTTGGGGCTTCTGTCCTCGAGGTTATCAGCCCTTATTCCCATGCAAACACTTTGTAGAGTAGCCTTCTTTGATCATGCGTGCACTGGGGTCAAAGTGCCATGTTTCCAGACCTCAGACCTCCCTGTGGAGCTCCAGCCCATAGAAGGAATCATGAATGGTCCTTTGTTTTCAGTTCCTAATGGAAGCCAGGGGCAGGGCTGCCAGTGACGACCTTCGTCATGCACACCAGCAGATGCCTAGTGGCAGCCCTGAGCTCTGGAACACTAGCTTGTCATCTCACAATGAGAGCTGCTGAGTGGGGTTTTCATGCTGTGTCTGGCAGTACCCCCTAAGGGTGGTGTTCCAGCATGTTATACAGAGCTAGACAGTCCCTGTCACCATCTAGCACGCTCATTCCTGGGATGTCACTGCTCTCCACTTCCTGACTACTGCATCCTGGGTGGAATCACAGCATGTCTCTGTTGAATACCTAACCAGGGACTATTTAAGGGTTTTTTTTTTTAAACTACCAATGCTTTAGCTGTTTTCCTGACTCTAAGCTACTGCAGGGAAAAAAAAAAAAAAACACTCCAAGGTAGAAGAAAAAAGGCTGTAAATGTGCCAGCCTGTTATAGAAAAAGTTAACAAACACCTTAAACCAATGATGGCAAGTATTTCACATGAATCCCGTGACCCCTGCACACATATATACACCCGTGCACATGCACACACACACACACCTGACAGTCTTTGTTAATTGATCCCTTCAGGCAGCCACTTCCAATCAGTCAGAGTTAATGAAAAACACAAAACCTGTTTGCCATACTGCGTTAGGTGTTCTGAGCCAATTAGGCCTTTAGATAAATCCTGATTGAAACCCGAAGAGATCTGGAGAGCAGCCAACAGGTAGGAGAAACCTGACTGGGTGAAAGGCAGGTGCAGGGCAGTAAGCATGTGGACATTCTCGTGCTTGCCTGTGTGCTCTGGTTCTGAGAAGGCGGGAGACAAGCAAGGAGAGCTGGCGGGGTCTAGGAAAGGGGCCAGGGAGCCACTTCTTAGGATTAGCAGAAAATAATCTCTAACAAGCTCTTAACTAAGATGGTCAAAACTGCAGCTTCAGAAATGTGACTTTGTTGACAGCTGGTGGAGCTGGGGAGGGGTGCATGAGAGAGGTCAGCCAGGCAGCCTGGAATCCCAGGAAGGGCCTCCTGTAGGTTTGGTTGTGATGGTTAATAGTCAAGATTAGAATAATGTACTGTGCTGTACTTAGGCTGTACTTAGGGTTTAGATCTGACTGCAAATTTTGCTCCTAATGATCTACTCTCTGTTAGAGATTGGCCACATTAATATTTTTTCTTAAATTAAGAGTTTTATTTGATCCAGGAGCATCATAGCCAGCAAACTCTCTCCACTCCATGCCTTAAGGAAGCATAAAGCTATATTTTGAATGCTCTTCCCCTTGAAACAGTGTGTCCAGCCCAGGCCCAGCTCCTGGAACCAGCAAAGCCTCCCAGTGGTGCCCTCACACACCTGTAAGTGAGAGCAGGAATCACACTCCTACGCAGATCAGGGAGGCCGAGAAATTGGCTGTTTTCCTTGAGGGAATGCTAAGCAGCAGCACAGCTTTGGGGGAGAACCAGGAAGTGAGATTCAGGAAAATATTGGACATTGACGCCTGTCCAAGAGGGAAGAGGAATCGTAGAAAGGAGCGAAGGGATTAGGAATAGTGATGGCTGGAGTTTCTGGGCCAGGGCCATGCTCCGAACGTGAGCCCACCTCAACACCCTGCCCTGGAGGGACTTGAACAGCAGTTTGTTTTTCAGCTTGATCACTCTTTCACAAAGAGACATGGCTGAAGTGGGACATGGCTAATACCCATAGAGACATGGCTCAGGACACCTAACACAGGATGGCAAACAGGTTTCATGTTTTTCATTAACTCTGACTGATTGGAAGTGGCTGCCTGAAGCAATTAATTAACAAAGACTGTCAGGTGTGTGTGTGAAAGTACCTGGGCATTATAAGAAGTTTGGGGAAGAGATTCGTTGTTGAACCCTATGCCAGTAAGTTGTTCACTTTTGCAGTTTCTCTAAGCTTATGGAGATTGTTCCAGTCCAGCATTTTCCAAATTGTGTTTGATAAAATAGTATTGGGTCAAATAGAGTTCTTTACTACAGGACTACTCAGATCATTGTGTATTGTGACCTATGAGAGGGGAGAGAGTGAACATGTTTCTCAATTCATTTTTCACAAGGCATCTTGAAGTCAAGTACCACTTAGCACTCACTTTAAAAGACACCTCAGAGGGTTTGAGGTGGAGAAAGTGAAAAGGAGAACAGACCCATGCCTCACTCATGATGGGAAGACACACAGGAAGTATTTGCTACTGATGGTGATAGCACCCGATCCTACGACCAGAACTGAATTATGCCTCGAACTCTGAAATACTTAATGTTTTAATTATAAACTCACAAGGCTGATTTTCTCTCAACATTGAATATGCTAGAAACTGCACTTGAATGTTAACCCCTTCAAAGCTATGCTTGGCAGAGGCCACATTGTATCTTTTCAAATTGTTTGAGAATGACCCTCTTTGGCATGCAGAACAAGTTTAAGAGTTACACAAAAAAGACAGTATTGTTATTCTATGAAACATAATTGCAACGCAGTTAGCAGGCAAAGGGTTATAAAAGGAGGTTTTACAAAATCAACGAGGAAAAAATAATACTTCAATAGGAAAATAGCCAATTCACAAAATAAGAAGTTAAAATGGTAAATAAGTATATGCAAAGAATACTACAATAAAACTAAATATACAAAGCAACCAGGTATTATTATTCATTGATAAAAATTTAAAGGGTTGATAAAACCAAACATCAGTGAGTGTATGTGTGATCTATTTCTGCGTTACTAACCACCACACAACTTAGCAGCTTTAGACAATAAGCATTTACGAGCTCACCCATCTGCAGTTTGGCTAGAAATTCTCATTGGATCCATACCCAGCTGATCTTGGATCTTGGGTGGGCTTGCTCATGTGCTTGTGGTCAGCTGGTGGGTTGGCTGGAGACCAGCTGGTCTGGGATAGCCTCACCTGAGAGGCTATGCTCTGCTCCATGTGAGCTCTCATCTACAACCTGGCTCATTCACATGGCAGTTATGGCTGGGATCCCAAGAATGAGAATGGAAACCTCAAAGTCTCTAGAAGCCTAGACTCAGAATTTGTGCAACATCACTTCTGCCATGTGCTAATTGGTCAAAAGCCCAGCCCAGATTCAAGGGGTGGAACAAAAGACCTCTCATTGGGAGGAAGTGCAAAGTATTGCACTTTGTGACCAATTTTGCAATCAAGCACAGCGAGAATGTGCAAAATGGGCATTCTCTTGCATAGTACTGATGAGCTCATAAACTGATAAAATCATTCATGAGAAAAATTTGCCAATATCTAACAAAAGCCTTTAAAATATCCATATTATTTGATTCATACGTAAGAATTTATTCAAAGGAACTGATTTGCAAAGTGTGCAAATCACTTTACATACATACAAAGATGTATGTATCAGAGTGTTCATCACATCATTTCTAATAGCAAAACTGTGAAAAGCTAAATATTCAACAAATAGGGATTGCTTATATGGATTATAAACCATCTACAAAATGGAATATTATGCAGCCATTTGAAATGATAACATATGGCTATGCTTACTGACATGTAAAGATTTAAATGAAGAAAGCAGGTTATGAAAAATATGTTTACTGTAATCTGCTTTGGATTTTTAAATGTAGAAATGAAGTCTTAAAGGAGTTTCACTTTCTACTTTATATCTTTCTGTGCCATCCAAGTTTTTGTTTTAATTCTGCTTGGGTTTTTTTGTGTGTGTGTGGTTGGTATTTTTGCTTTTATTTTTATTTTAAATTAACATACAGTAAAATTGAATTTTTGTAGTGTGCAGTTCTGATTGCTAACACATGCATAGATTTGTGTAACCACCACCATGGTGGTTACCATCATCAGAATATACAGAATACACCACCATCAGAATATACAGCAGTTCTATTACCCTCTTCAAAATTATCTTGCGTGGACTCTAATCCTCCCATCACTCTTAAGAGTTCCCTTGTATTGTTGCGAAATACTTTTTTTTTTTTAAACAGACTCTCGCTCTGTTGTCCAGGCTGGAGTGCAATGGCACGATCTTGGCTCACTGCAACCTCTGCCTCCCAGGTCCAAGCGATTCTCCTGCCTCAACCTCCCGAGTAGCTGGGGTTACAGGTGCCTGCCACCTTGCCCAGCTAATCTTTGCATTTTTAATAGAGATGGGGTTTCACCATGTTGGCCAGGCTGGTCTCAAATTCCTGACCTCAAGTGATCCAACCACCTCGGCCTCCCAAAGTGCTGGGATTACAGGCATGAGCCATCATGCTCAGCCGAGAACTATTTCTTGATACAGATGTACCACAGGTTGTTTATCCAAATCACTCACTGAAGGACTTTTAAGTTGTTTCCAGTTTGGGGTGATTATGAATAGAGCTGCTATATAAACATTTGTGTACAGGTTTTTGTGTGAACATAAGTTTTCATTTCTCTGGGATAAATGCCCAACAGGGCAATTTTTAGGTTGTATGGTAAGTACATGTTTTGTTTTATAAGAAACTGCCAAACTATTTTCCAGAGTGACTGTTCTATTTTACAATCCCACTAGCAATATATGAGATCCAATTTCTCTGCATCCTTGTCAGCATATGATATTATCACTATTTTTAAATTACAGTCACCCCTCAGTATACATGGGGGATTGGTTCCAGGACCACCCACATATAACCAAATGTGGGCATACTCAAGTCCCACAGTCGTCCCTGCAGAAACCCCATATAGGAAAAGTTGGTCCTCTGTATGCGAGTTTTGCACTCCACGAACAGTACTCTCCATCTGCATCTGGCAGAAAAAAAGGACATATGAGTGGACTTGTGCAGTTCAAAACCATGTTGTTCAAGGGCCAATTGTATGTTATTGCTCTTCTAATAGATGTAATGTCTCATTTTGGTTTTAACTTGCCTTTTCCTAATGGCTGATGATGCTGAACGTCTTTTCATGTGCTTATTTTCCATCCATAATCTCTTCTATGATAAAATATCTGTTCTTTTTCCCTTTTTCCAATTGAATTGCCTTTGCACTTTTGTAAAAATTTATTTTGCTATGCTTATGTGAATCTATTTTTTATTATTCTGTTTATTGATCTGTTTATCCTCTTACCAACATCACACTGTTGTGATTACAGCATCTTCATTAATGCATCTTAAAATCAAAGAGTAGGAGTCCTCCCATCTTTTTTTTCAAAATTAGTTTAGTTATTCCAGTTCCTGTGCCTGGATGTCTATACTTTATAATTATGTATTTGCACAGTTCCCCCAAAGTGTTTGGTTGAACTTGCACTAAATCTATACATCAGTTTTGAGAGAATTGCCCACTTGACAATTTTAAGGCTTCCAATCCATAAACATGGTATGTCTCCCCATCTATTTAAGTCCTCTTTAATGTGTTTAATCATATTTTGGAGTTTTCAGTACACGATTATTGCCCATGTTTGGGATTTTTGTTTGTTTTAGATTTATAACTAATATTTTAATTTTGGAACTATGGGAAATGGTTATTTTTAAATTCCATCTCCAATTGCTTATGGCCAATATACAGAAATATAATTGATGTTGGTATGTTAACCTTGTATACTGTGACCATGCTAAACTAACTTATTAGTTCTAGGAGCTTTTGCCTGGAGATTACTTGGGATTTTCTATGTAGACAGACATATCAACTGTGAATAAGGACAGTTTTATTTCTTCCTTGCCAATCTGTATGCCTTTTATTTCTCTTTCTTGTCTTATTACACAGGGTGGGACTTCCAGTACAATATTATTAGGATCAGTGAGAGTGGACATCTATAACTTGTTCCCAATATTATTCTACGTTGTAGAAATTATGTACGCATAGGTTTTGTAGCATTCCTTTATTATTATTTTAATACTTATGAGGGCCTATAGTGATAGCCCTCATTTCATTCCTGATATTGGTGTATTTACCCCTGATTTGTGTCTTACCTCTTTTTTTTCTTGGTCAGTAAAGATTTTACTGATCTTTAAAAAGAACCAGCATTTAGTTTCATTCATTATGCTCTGCGGTTGTTTTTAATTTCAGTGATTTATTCTCTCATTTTTATGATTTTCTTCCTTCTGCTTGCCTTGGATTTAGTCTTCATTTCTCTACTTTCTTAAAATGGAAGCTTAGATTGTTGATTTGAAACCTTTCTTTTTTCTGTAATAAGAATTTAATGCTACAAATTTCCCCTTGAAGCACTGCTTTGGCTTCATCTCACACATTTTGATATGTTTTGTTTTCATTTTCAATGAGTTCAAAATATTTTTGAATTTTCCTTGAGACTTCTTCTTTGATCTATGTGTGATTTGAAAGTATGTTAATTTTTAACATTTGGAAATTTTCCAGTTGCTTTCTGTTTTTTACTTCTAGTTTAGTTCATTATGGTCAGAGAAGAATTTTGTATGATTTCAGTTCTCTTCAACTTTTTAAGATTTGTTTTGTGACCAAGGATGTAGTCCATCTTGGTGACTATTCAATGGGCATTTGACATGAATGTGTGTTGTGCCATTATTAGATGGAATCTTTTATAAACATCAAATAAATTTTATTCATTGTGTAGTTCATTTCTTCTATGTATTTGCTGATTTTCTTTCAATTAATTCTCTCAATGACTGAAAAATCAGCAAATATATAGAAAATAGATTTGTCTATTCCTCCTTTTCGTCCTATCAGTTCTTGTTTCATGCATTTTAAAACTTCGTTGTTGGTTGACATATGCATATTGACGGTTGTTATGTCTTCTTGCTAATATTCCTCTATCCCTGATATTTTCCTTTCTCTGAAGTCTGCTTTGTCCGATATTAATGTAGCAACTCCAGCTTTCTGTTATCTTTTCACTTAACCAACCTATATCATAGTAGTTAAAGTTGGATCCTTGGAAACTGAATGTAGTTTAATCTTATGTATTTACCCTTTCTGACAATCTCTATTTTTTAATTAGTGTGTTTAGACCATTTACACTCAATGTAATTATTGATACATTTGTATTTAGGTTTTCTACATTATTATTTGTTTTCTGTTTGTGCCTCTGTTTCCTCTTTCCTGCTTTCCTTGCCTTTCAGAATTACATTTAAATTTGCCTATTAAGTTTTTTACTATATCTCCATATATACCTATTTTTGTATGTATTATATGTACTTAACTTTTCATAATCTAATTATAGTTAATATTAACATTTCAAGTAGAATGAGGAAATCTTACCTCCATATAGGTACATTCACTCTCCTACTCTATGTTGTAGTTGTCATATATTTTACATCTATCAAAAACTTATCAGATGTTATAATTATTTCTTTCAATTATTATTCATATTGTCAAGAACTTGAGAGGAGAGCAGACTAATATATTTATCTAGATATTTACCATTTCTACCCCTCTTCCAAGTTTTCCTCTGGTATGATTTCTCTTCCATCTGAAGAACTTCTGTTAGCATTTCTTTTGGAGCAAGTGTGTTGGTACCAAATTCTCTTGGCTTTACATCACTTTTCACTGGCTACTTTTCATATTTTTTTCTTTAATAGTTTGATTATGAGTCTGGACTTGGATTTTCTTACGTTTATCCTGTTTAGAATTCACTGAGTTTCTTGAATCAGTAAGGTGTTAAGTCTTTTGCCAGATTTCAGAAGTTTTCATTATTTCCTCAAATATTTTTTCTGCATCACATTATTTCTGTTTGCCTTCTGAGACTTCAGTCATATGAATGTTAGACTTTTAGGTATGGACCTACAGATCCCTGACGCACTATTCACATTTTCTGTTGTTCAAACTGGACAATACCTGCTGATCTATCTTCAAGTTCTCTGTGTTCTCTGTCATTTTCATTCTGCTATTGAGTATATCCAGAGGATTTTTAACCATATTTTTCAGTCTAAAATCTTCACTTACTTCTCCTTTATATCTTCTTTTTATTGCTGATACTTTATATCTTTCCATTTATCTCAAAACTGCTTGCCATTACTTGTTAGAGCATGTTATTGTGGCTGATTTTTTGTGTGTGGAATTGTGTGGAGTTGGCATCTGTTGATTATCTTTTCCTTTTCAAATTAAGATTTTCCTGAGTCTTCGTAGCTGAGGAATTTTGAATTGTAGACTTTGCAATGCTACACAGATCTGCCCTGCATGTGCACCACCCAGTGGCCAGTCTGGGACCTGGGCATTAATCTGTCCCATAGTTTACTTCCTGAAGATTGTGGTGCGATGTTTAGGATGAGATCTATGCATGCACAGTTCAGAGGTGGCCACAGGAGTCCATCTACAACTTTATGAAATTGTCTTCTTGAGCTCCCCCCTCTTCATGACCCATTTCTCTTTCCTCTACCTAAAAAGCTGGAGCTTCAGTTTCCTCACTCTGCCATATGGGCCCCACAACTGTGTCTGCATCTGGGGCAAATCAGCAGAAAACAGAGAGAAAAAACAATAAATATTTGCCCTCATTTTCTTGGGACTGTAACTTCTCTGGTATAAGAAAATAGTTATCCTCGCCCCAAAGTTGTAGGTGCCTGCATGGCCACCAACATCACTGCTGCCATTGCTACCAACAGAATTGCCTGGGGACTGAGTTGGGAAATAACAGAATAAAGAGGGTGAAAAACAACAAAAGATTTCTTTCACTCTCTCTGACTCTTAGGGGTTCCCTTTCTCACTCTGCAGGCCAGAAAGAGAGAATTTCTTGTGTGCTCTTTTTCTGCATCCACTGCACCCTTCTGGGTTTGAGAATGTCTTTAAGTTCAGTCTAGATGATACCAGAGGGGGAAGAAGAATGGTAAATTCACTGTCAATTTGCTAATGCTTTAAAAATTCTTCCCAGTCTTTGCCAGTTATTCTATTATTTACTTTGCAGAATCCTCTAATAGTTGCCCCTTACATTCGGTACATTGTTTATAATTGCATTCAATGGGAGAGACAGGGCTGAGTATGCTTTACTCCATCTTGCCTGAATCTGGAAGCTATCTGCTTGGTTTGTTGTTTTGATTTAAAGAAAAAAGCAAGGATGATTTGTACACACAAAAGAAAGTTCTAAAACTAATTGTTTTGTTATTCAATCATCAGTCATGAGGCACTTACCCTTTCCTGGCAGCATCTGGTTGAGAATGTCATCTCCTTTTCCTTTGTAGGGACACAACTGACTGTGGAAGTCCACCCTCGAGATGCCATGCCCCAGCTATTTAAGAAGTTCTCCTTGGCTAAACGTATGTATGACAGAGGTACTCATGGTGGAGGGCTGGCAGAGAGGATTGAAGGCAGCTGGTTGGGCCAGATCCCAGCGCAAGCATCTTCTGAGGGAAGGAGAAGAGTGACATGGGCCTGCAAACTGGGAAAAGGCAGAAGCATGACAGCTTCATCCTTGGAGACTCTTTTCTCCACACCCAGCTACCACTGATTTTGCATCTCTGGAATTAGTCATAGGTAACACAAGACATTTAGCTGAAGACACATTGCATCACAAGAGTGTTGTTGCTGTGGCTTTTAGATACCATTTGTTTACTGCCCAAAAAGTGGCATGCAAAATGCTAAGTATTTTAACATTTATTAACTTTTTAACCTTTTGATGTATACTAATATCATCCCCACTTTTTAGATCAGCAAAGTGAGGCTTAGAGAGGTGAAGTAACTACCCATGTCACCCAGCTAGGAAGTGGGTCAGAACCCAGGTATGACTCTGAAGCCTGTGGTCTTAACCAGCATACTTTGCAGCCCTCAGTGCAGTGCACATAGGCCCAGGCCGAGGACCATGATGTCTCCCCAACTCCCTTCTCAGTCCCCTCCCTGCATCTGTCCACCTTATTGCTAAACAGGGACCTCAGGAGGAATGCAGATGAAATAACAGAGGCTGCAGAACAACTGAGGCTCAAGTACTCTTTAGGTCCATGCGGTGAGCCAAAGTCCTCCAAAACTGTCTGGTCCTGTAGTTGTCAGTAGTCAGCAGTCTACTGTAAAGACGGCAGGCTCTAGGGTCGACTGTCTAGGTTCATGTTTCAGCTGTGTGACCTTGGGCCAGTGGCCTAACCCCTCTTTTAAACTCAGTTTTCTCATCTATAAAAGAAGGAAAATAAGTGAATCTGCCTCATAAGATTATAATGAGTTAAATGAGAGAGTAAATGTAAAGCTCAAGCCAGGCATAGTAAGTGTGTAACAAATGCTAGCTATCATTTTGAACCTTTATCATTCTATCAAAAACGTAGGTGGGAAAAAAATGTAGGTGCGAAATACAAAATGCAGGTGTGAGAAATAAATGGAGCACTGTTTCTCAGAATGACCTGTGTGTGGTTGCAATCTTCTTTGGTATATTTATAGCCTAAAGTGACCTTCAGGGGCATAAAACTACCTGCCTTGGCATCCCCACCTTCAATTCCCCCTGATCCCATCAGGGACCCAAATCTTCCTGACCTGGTTCCAGATCAGCAGGAAAAGTTCCTTTCCTTGTGCCCAGGGAGTCTAATAACTAGGCTACAATTCTGCCTTTGCAGTCTTAGATTTATGGGATTCAGTTGGCCTTTAATCCTCCCAAGGAATAATTTAATTATGACCTGATCCTTCTAGATTTTGACCTCCACACGAACTGCTTTCCCCTTTCTGCATCTTTGTTTCCATCCACGGTCAGTTCTTATCCCAGCATTATCTGGCAGTGGATTCAAGAAAGCAGGAAAATCCAAAAGAGGGCAGGAACACCAGGTTCCAGGAGGACCCACTGAATCATCCAAAGTGTTAGGTCAGAGCAAATACTAATTCCAGTTGCAGAATGCAGCTCCCTTTCTTGTCAGCCACTTCCTGGTTCTTAGTCTTCCTTCTATCATACAAGGAAGTTCATGGCAATTCCAGCAACAATTCTGTGGTCAGTGGGGTGGGAACAAGGAGGCTATGAAAAGGAGAGTACAGAGGAGGGGTCAAAAGCAAGGACCACCAGAAGACTTGCATTTCTGTTTCTTCTGAAGTATCTATACTTCTAATCTTTGGAATATTGTAGGTTTACAAGGTGATAAAAATGGAAACACAAGACCCCGGCAACCTGGAGGGAAAGATGCCCACGGTAAGTTCCAGAGTCTTCCAGGAGAATTCTCAAGAGAGCACATGGGGTTAGCCCACAGACTAATCTCCAATTGGCAGTTGCTTCCTGGGTCACTATGCTGAGAGGCTGGGGCCACCTTTGGGTTCAGGAGGGGAAGAGTGTCATGATTGATTAGCAATGTCTGCCATGGATACAGGTGGAGAAGGAAAAAGCTCATGCACCAGATGTCATCCTAAAGCTAAAGTGTACACCCCGCAATAACAAGGCAGACCATTATAGGAAACATATTAAAATCATAATTCAGGATTATGTTAACTTTAAATGGAATGCCAAATGTCTGTAAGGTAGGAGGCATGTGAAAAAGCAGAGAGAGGCAGAGGAATGAGAGGGATGGTAGACGGCCTGTGTTGGAATCCTGCTTTTGCCCCTCATTTGCCTTCCCTGTGCCTCAGTTTCCCCCTTAGTAGACCAGATGTTATCTAAGGCTGGGTGCAGCTCCATACTTCTTCCTATTGTTTTGCTTTAAAATCAGAATAATTTAATGGCACTGATATATTAAATGTATTTATGTAGAATCGTATTTAGATCTTATATAATCTCCTCACAGGTAGATTTAATGAGGCATAAATCATGGGCATTTTTAACGTTCAGGTATTGGAAAATGGAACCAAGAAAGGGGAAAACTAGTAATAGGGTTTTCAATAGCATTTTAGAAATGCCACCTTTATTCTAAATAGGAGTGCAGGGAGGCCTCATTTGCAGAGCTATACTGAGTGGAAATCTGTTCGATGTGTGAGTCCACTTTGAATGCACTTAGGTTACCCTGATGGCTCTTGTGAGAGAATGATAGGAACAGATTCTGCAGAGGGAGAGGGCACTGAGAAGGGGGAAGGCTCAGCAGGGGCCTGCCTGGGTATCCCCACTCTTCTCTGGCTGCATTTGGACCACACAGGGCAGGGGTTGATGACATAAGTCATGGTGGCCGGGCAAGAAACCCCTGGGCCCAAATATTGGTCAGCTCCCCAGTAAGTGGGCATTGCCTCTCAAACCATGCTGGCCCAGAAGAGGGTCATAAAGGGGCTGGGACAAGGTCTAGAGGTGACACACACCCCTCCCCACCTTCTCCCCACATCTCTCAGGTCTAATAGCACCAGATTAAGGGACTCACTGAGAGCGGCAGCCCTGAGGATGTGTGGGCAAATGCACCTGCAGTGTCCCCCACCAGGCAGGGAGGCCACATGTCCTTCCCTGCATGCACTTGCAGAGGAGCCCCACACCCTGCACCCTCCCAGAGAGCAGTGTGACACTAACATCACAGGATTTGCCATCTCATTCATGCTCCCGGGAATCCCACAGATGTGTGCCTGAGGCCGGGGAGCTGGGTCCAGTCCCTCCCAGCAAGGTGGAGGTCAGAACCAGACTGGAACCAAGGTAGAAGTGCAGGCCCATCAGGTGCTTTCTCACATGGCCCTACTCTTCCCAGGCTTCCTACCATACTCTGGGGCCTCTCCAGCACACCTCACTTGCCCAGCACCCAGAGGCTCCGCATATGGAGGCTGAAGGTGGGTGGATCCACCTGGGTCAGGGGCTCAGTTCCTCTTTGGTCCCAACTTCTTCCCACCCCCATCCTGTCTTCCCACCCAGCTTTCCTGATTTTGATCTGCCTGACTCAGGGACCCTTGGTTAAGAAAGGATCTGCCAGAGCCAAGGCTCTCTTCTGGGCTGGGACAGGGGTCTGCTGTCCATGCATCTGTTGGTCTAACCATTGGCCAGGCAACCTTGCAGCAGCACCCCAGCAGCAGCTGATTATAGCTATCCTGTGTCCAGTGGGAAGCTTGCATGATTGCTGGCCCTGCATCAGCACTGGTCTCGAGTTTTCTCTCCTCCCTATAGCTCTGTCTCAGAGACCTGACTCATGGCTTGGTCTCTGGGCAGGAGGCTCCCTGTGAGTAAGGCTAAGCACAGATGAGTGATTTGGAGGCCCAGCCTTTCTCAGGGCCCTGTTACCAGAACGCCATCACACATGGTTGAGATGCTCAAGTCTCCAGTTGAGCAAGGGCAAAGGAGGAAGCCTGTCTGGGTGCCAAACACACCTTACCCTGCAGGACCCAGATGGCCTGGTCTTTCCATGCCCTCCTTCTCCACCCAGGTGTCCTTTGGCACTTCCACCCCAGCGCTGTGGTTGTGGCACAGACCTCCCTCCTTGAACCTGTGAGCACGAGCAGCACTGCCTGGACACTCCTCAAAGAGCATTCATTCCTGGGAAAAATAACAGGGAATCCATGGAAAACCAAATGGTGGGAAAAAGGAGATTCCATCATCAATATGTCTGGAAACTGCTGGGTTAACTGAGGTTAAGCCCGTTTCCTACTTCTGACTTCTCAGAGTCTGCAATAGGCGTATGTTCCCTGTAGGCCTCTAAGAGGACTATGGGAGTTGCCATAGTTTCCAAACTAACTTGATCAGGGGACCCTTCTAGAAAAGTTCCCGTATAGCTCTTAGGCTCAATGTTTCAGGCTTTGAGAATTGTCTTAAAAGTTGGACTGTCACAGCTCCTCAAAGAGACAGCAAGGCCTAGGCCAGGCAGCCCTCCTTAGTGGGTCTCAGCGGCTGACCAAGCTGCCCTGTGTTTCCAGCCTACCCTTGGGATCGATCCAGCCTGAAATCCATGTCCCTGGACCTGCGGCAGTTTGAGAAACTGGATCTCTACGCCTCACAGGTAGGAGAGCTGGCTGCTCTGACCATGGGCCCCTTCGAGGTGGCTCAAGAGTTCTAGGACAGCAAAGCCTCTCCCCAGACACCTCCTGAGCATAACCTGAGTGGCTTGGTTGGATGGCCCTGGAATGCCTTTTCATAGCATATGGATGGGGACGGAAGGCACAAAGCAGCAGCCCCTGCCCAGGGCCAAAGGCCATTCCATCCCCCACCCCACCCACGCTCCTGTTGCTCCCACCCAATACCGCACACACTGGAGCTCTTCATTGGCGGGCCCCTCTGCCAGCCCTGACCTGCCTTCTCCATGCCCCTTTTGGCATTTCTGCTTCTAAGCTATGCCCGCCTCCAGTCCGTGGAGGAAGGGAGGAGAGGATGGGAGGACCATGGATGTAGATGGCCATGACCACTATAATCACAGCCGTGCTCACCTCCGAAGTGCGTGAGCTGCCAAGCTCTCATGCCTCTGGGCCTGAGCATGTCTCAGGTGCAGGTGGGAGGGGCAGATGAAGAGCTGAAACACTAGGGACATATGGAAGTCATTGGAGCCAGGCAGGAGCTTCAGCACCGAGAGTCTGATAGGAGGAACAAGGTGCTGAACACTTTTATAAAGTTAGGACATTAAATGGTCTTAGAAAGGCCACCTTATAGAGACTCAGGAACCTTGTTTGTTGAAATAACGAGTGGATGGTGGGTGCATGGATCAAGAAAGCCAGATGAGAAGTCAGGACATGAGTTGAGGGCATCCTCCTGTCCTGGCAGAAGACATGACCTGGATGAAGTGGAGTCATTGAGGAAACAGAGGCGTGGAAAGGCCAATCCTGAGCTAGGGGCAGAGGGGAAGAACTCCATCGCCAGCAGGTGTGGAGTGGGTGGGAGGTGGGGGAGAGGGGCTCCGGGACGGCTGGATCGACTCCTGGAGGGTGGATCAGTGCCTCCCCATGAGGAGCAAGGGAGAAGGAGCAGGTTTTAGGGGGTGAGTGTGTTTGGGATATGAGGGGCCCTACTCTCTGTGGCACATCCGGGGGAATTGCCCCCTGGGCAGCTGAATAACAAGCCTGGAAAAGGTCTGGGCTGGAGACACTGGTTGGGAGTCGTCAGATTTCGTTAAGAGCTGAAGCCATAGGTCGGGCATCATATTGCAGGGGCGGAGGAAGCCCCTAGGGTGTGGAGCCATCAAAGAGGCTGGAGCAAGGCCAGGAAGGGTCAGAGTTCTGGAAGGTCTAGGGAGGGGCTCCCTGGGGCAGGCGTGGTCAATAGTGTGAGCTGTGCTATCTGCTCAAGTGAGATCAGGGAAGACTCATGTTGGCTACTGCAGCATCAAAGTACGCCTCACCTCCAGAGGGCAGTGCACAGGGGCTGGAGGCCTCAGGTGGGTGGAGGAGCAAGCCGGAGGTGAGTAGTGGGGAGCGAGGAGAAGATCCCACAGGAGCCTGCAGAGAAGGGGAAGCTAGACATGAGTAGAACTGAGGAGACTGGGAGGGCATCCTAAGTTGGGGGAACAAGGAGGCATGGGGCAGCCAGGAAAGGAAGGGAGGAGGTGAGGACATAGGAGAAGGAGGCCATTGATTGAAGAAGGGAAGTCCCTGCAAAGGCTGAAGATCTGAGACATAGAGATAGCTGAGGTAGGAGGGGAGGATGAGACTCTTAGTGAGGAAGTCCCACCTGGCCTGCTGCGAAGTGGAGGCCAGGTCATTCCTTGTGAGTGAGGGAAGTGGGTGGGGTCAGGAGTCTGCAAAGGGCCTGGATTTTTGTAATGGCCATCAGAAGGGATGGGTCAGGCTGCTAGCCATACTCAGAGAACAGTGCCAGGAAGCCAGCAGAGGCCAGAGACCCAGCCACAGAGCAGGGAGTGGCCAGAGCAAGCCAGGCCCAGGTGGGGCCAGGAGGTGGGAACCAAAGGACCAGAAGCCATGGCACTGAAGTAGAAGGCTAAGTCAGGACTCCAGGCTGCAGTGCAGGCCAGCAATGCTGAGTACCATTCGGGGCCCTGGGACGGGGACAAGGACAAAATCTGTGGCGTTGGAGCTGGACATAGAAGAAAATGAAACAGAAATCAACTGAGAGAGTAGAACAGGGGCCCAGAGGTCTCCAGAGGTCAGGGTGCCAGTGTGCTGGGCCAGTGGTCAGCAGGTGGGTCCTGAAGTCCCTTGTGAGCAGTGAGATGGTTCCAGCTGAAAACAAGGTCCTCTAATATCCTCAAGCTGGGGGCTGCGGGGAATGTGGGCACCATTGCAGGACCCATTGCCCCAGCTTCTCTACAGAGATTAAACATGGTCAGGGCCACCTTTCCGGCAACCTCAGCCCTGTTTCCCTGAGGGCCCCTAGGAAGAAAACTAATTTGTTCTTTTTTATCATAAAATGTGCCATTTTAATAATTTTTAAGTGTACAATTCACTAGCATTAATTATATTCACAATATTGTATACTCATCACCCAAAACAGAAGCTCTGTACTCGTTAAGCAATGAAATTCCCATTTCTCCTCCCCCAGCCCCTGGTAATCTCTACTTACTGTCTATGACCTTTTCTACTCTAGATATTTCATATGAGTGGAAACATACAATATTTGTCCTTTTGTGTCTGGCTTATGTCACTTAGCATCATGTTTTCAAGGTTCATCTGTGTCGTAGCATATATAGAACTTAATTCCTTCTTTTTATAGTTGAATAATATTCCCATTATATAGTATATATACTGTATATACTCTATTTTATTTGTCCTTTCATTCGTGGATGGATGTTTTTTAACCTTTTGGCTATTGTGGATAGTGTTGCAATGAACATTGGGGAAACAATGTCTGTTTGAGTCTCTGCCTTCAGTTTTTTGGGGTGTATACCTTGGACTGAAATTGCTAGATCATATGATAATTCTACATTTAACTTTCGAAGAAACCGTCAAAATGTTGTCCACAGCAGCTGCACCATTTTACATTCCCACCAGCATCATACGAGAGTTGCAATTCCTCCATATTTGTGCCAACACATTATTTTCTGGTTTCATTTTTCAATAGCCAGTTTAGTAGGTCTGAAGTGGTGTCTCATTGTGGTTTTGATTTACATTTCTCTCATGACTAAGGATGTTGAGCAATTTTTTATGTGCTTATTGGCCATTTGTATATCTTCTTTAGAGATATATCTGTTCAAGTCCTTTGCCCCTTTTTGAATTGGGTTGGTTTTGTTTTTGTGGAGTTCTAGGAGTTCTTTTTATATTCTGGATATTTAACCCTTATTGGATATATGATTTGCAATGTTTTCTCTCATTTTGTAAGTTATCTTTTTGCTTTCTAAATGATATCCTTTAATGTACAGAAATTTTTTATTTTCACGAATGGCCTTTTATCTGTTTTTTTCTTTGTTGCTTGCGCCTTTGGTGCCATATCTAAGAATTCATTGCCAAATCCAAGGTCATGAAGATTAACTCCAGTGTTTTCTTCTAAGAGTTTTATGGTTTAAGCTCTTATATTTGAGTCACTGGTCCATTTTGAGTTGATTTTTGTATATGGCATGAGGTAGAGATCCAATTTTATTCTTTTGCATGTGGAAACCCAGTTGTCCCAGCACCATTTGTAAAAGAGACTCTTCTTTCCCCACTGAATGGACTTGACACCCTTGTCAAAGATCCACTAACCATAGATATGTGGGTCCGTTTCTGGACTCTCAGTTATATTCCATTTGTCTATATAATCTTTATGGCAGTATCAAACTGTTTTGATTATTGTAGTTCTACAGTAAGTTTTGAAAATGGGAAATTTGTGTCCTTCAAATGTGTTCCTTTTTCAAAATTGTTTTGGTTACTTGTGGAGCCCCTTGGTATGTATAGGAATTTGAGAACTGATTTTTCCATTTCAGCACCAAAAGCTATTGGAATTTTGATAAGGATTATGTTAAATCCTTAGTATTGACCATGACCAGGGGCTGCTACCGCTGTCCAGATGCCTGCCTGGCTAGCCCCCAGATCTGCAGAGAAAAGCTGTGGTGGCTCTAGGGCCTGTGATTGAGCTGGTCAGCACCACCTGCCCTGTCCAACGTCCCCCACCTCCTCCCAACTGGTCCTCAGCCAGCCTTTGCCCCTCAGGGCCTCTCCTCCAGCTTCTCTGCCTGGGGGAAGAGCAGCACTAGCTATAGGTGCAAGGTGCTGGGCCGCCAACAGCCCCTCCTCGAGGCCCTAATACAGCATCCCCATCCTGCTCCCCAGGTGACAGCCAAGAGTGGCCTAGACGAACTGGTGAGTGACCTGCTCCAGGAGGCCCATACTGACCTGGAAAGGGTCCGTGCCATCTGGATCTGGATCTGCCATCACATAGGTAGGCCCACCTGTGGCACTGCTGGCTCTAGAATCCCTTGCTTCCTTTCCCTGAAGGCCCCTCTGCTCCTATCAGGTTATTCACGTGTGCAGAGTGACATGAAAAGTGAGTGGGGAGAGGGGCCCAGGAGACTGGACTGATGAACCAGAGAGTTACCAAGGAGGATAAAATTTACCATGTGCTATTAGTCTCCATGAAAGTTAGTTGGAAGAGAATCCCTTGCAGCCTTCTGCCCATAGCCAGTGCCCAGAGCTGGAAACTTCATCCAGCAGCAGCCTTCCCTCTGTCCCAGCCTTCCCTCTGTCTCATCTCCACAGAGGTGAGAGTCCAGAGCAGCAGGTCATCTCAAAGAAGGATGATCATTGGTGGGGAGAAGTTGCAGCTGTTTGAAAAGTGATTGCAATACCAGAGGGTTCATTAAATACCAGAGCCAGGAAAAGTGGGTTCTCCACTTCCTGCTCCTACACTAGCAATGTTGGCCACTGGTCCCAGCCCAGTCTCCAAGGTTCTTGGAGCCACCTGAGGGACCTAAGCCTATGCAGCTGCCCACAGCTCTCCACAGGATGGCCTTGAGAAGCTCCCAGGTCATGCAGAACTGTAGAGGTGGTGGCTAAGGGATGCTGCCCCTTGCCCCCTTGCAAACACAAATGACAGCGGACAGGGCCAGATCACTAGGTGGACTCCTAGTCCTTTGACATAAAGACCAGCCGGGTCTTTCTCAACCTGCTGCCACTGGGCTTTTCTTTTGTTCTTCTGGAACAACAGTTGAGAATGCAGCTTAGAGAATGAGCTTGCCAGGCACAGGTAGGAGGTCCAAACTGAGGATGTGAGAGACCCCCCAGCTCCCATCCCAACTCCACCAGCTGTGCCTGTGCCTTAAAGAGGCAGAGTCAGAAACAGGACATTTATAGGACTTCGTTACTGCTCCTATCCCCATGCCAATACACACATATACAGTCCTTTTGGGTCCTCAGTGGCTACAGTGACTTCTGCCTTATGGCCTCACCGCAGGCCTCAGGCTTCTTTGCAATGTCTTCATCCCCTCCTTAGTGAAGTGACAGGCTGTGGGAGAGCAGGCTTCTCCACTTGGGGACGAGCTCTGTGTGCCCCATGGGTCAGCATGAGGCCTCCAGGCTGCAGGAAGACGGGATGAGTGATTTCTCTGGAACTGTGCGCAGAGCTGTGTGGTGGGGATTCGCGGAGAGAGCCCCATGCCCCTGCACTGTCCTAGTCCCTTCTCCTCCTAGCCCCTCCTCAGGCGTTTGGGGAGCCAGGTGGCACCCTCTGCCAAGGCCTGCTCCTCCTCTCACCACTTGCAAAAAGAGGTGACAGTTCCCAGATCCCATTTGGGCTGGGGCTGTAGTTCCATTCAGCCCACTGGTTTCCTGGGGCTGGTGATGGCCAGAGCACAGCTAGGGGTGGGGGTGGAGTCTTCTCATCTCCCAGGCTCAGGTTCCTCATGATCCCCTCACCTGCCCTGCAGAGTACGACATTGCAGCTGCTCAGGAGAAGGACCGCCAAGCCTTCAAACCCACTGACATCCTGCGGACCCAGAAGACCAACTGTGACGGCTATGCTGGCCTCTTTGAGAGAATGTGCAGGTACGAGAGACGGGAGTCCCCGTGCTGACCACCAGATCCATCCCTCTCCCTCTTCCACAGTGCCATGTGCCTTTGCCCACATGCCAGGCCTGAAACCTGAGTTTGCAAACTCTGCTCTGGAACCCAAGTGAGTCCTGAAAAGGTCAATTTCTCCCTTTTTAACACCAGCATAATTGACTTTGTACCATCTGCCGGGCTTCGCGATGCATTAACATAATGGCAGATGAATGCACAGAGATAATTTGGTTATAAAAAGCCTTTTTTCCGCCTTCTCCCATCTCTATGCAGCTGAAGGTTAAAAGAATAGCAGGCCTGGGAGCGGGAGGACAGTGGCTGCAGATGCCAAGGGGACTGTGAAAGGCTGTCCTCAGGGCTGACACAGGGGGCCTCTTTTGGGGGAAACAAAAGATCTCCCACCTGAAAAGATTTGTCAGTTGGACAGCTGAATCACTAGGAAGCAGCTTCTCTTGGAGTCGCTGGGCTCCATTTCCAGCACTCTGGGAGTGGGCATATGGCCAGGTTGCTGGGGTGGGAGACAGCTCTGGCCTGAGCAGGAGAATGGACCATTGCCGGTTCCCAGTGACTCAAAACAGGCTTAAGATGTGGGGTGGGGGAAGGGATGGCCACTGACCTCCACAGCTTCCTGAGCCTACCCTCTGAGGTCTGCTGGGTTCCCCCAGAAAACAGTCAGCTAGCCCAGGGGCCATCAAAGAACCGCTCCCCAGGGGGTGGATGAACGGCTGCCCACTGTCTCTGTGGCTTCTGGGAGTGAGTCTTCTCAGGCACCCACATGTCAGTCCACCAGAACTGCAGGTGGCAATTCATCAAACCAAGCGTAACACTTAGTCCACAGGCAGGCAATTGTGATGGCCTCAGTGTTGCAGAGGCGGCAGCTGCTGGGCACTGGGTGCACGCAACCTATTCCTGGCCCAAACCCCCTGTTGTGCTGCCTCTTGCCCCCCATCGCCACTGCCAAGAACATGCACCCACCCGGCTGCTGAGTTGCTCTAACCCTCCTGCTCTGCTCCCTGTTTTTCCCTTTTCTCACTTTCAAGGCCATTCCCTGAGACCACAGCCCCAGAGGCAGCCACGGTGGCTCACGGTACAGGAGATGCCACCCTGGCTGCTTCCCACCCCCTACTCCGGACCCAAGCATACCCCCTGCTGCCTGTGGGCCTCTCCAGGAGCCTGGATCCTCACTGGCCTCTCTACCCAGGCTCCCCGGTCCTGGGTTCCTAACACCGCTAAAGGATCACACTGTCTGGCAAAGTCCTCCAAAATCTGACCTCAGCCAAGTTTCCAGCCTTGCACTGTGTGACACCACCTTCCTGTCCACCTCCGCATACACACCTGCTCCCTCTTCCCAGTGCTCCTTCCAGGCCCCACTCCAGGACAGCCCACAACCTTCCCTGTCATATAGAAATGACAGGAAATGACAGGATATTCCTAGCAGACTTATGTGGAATGGGACTTATTCTCTTTTTTTTTTTGAGACAGAGTCTCGCTCTGTCACCCAGGCTGGAGTGCAGTGGCCGGATCTCAGCTCACTGCAAGCTCCACCTCCCAGGTTTACGCCATTCTCCTGCCTCAGCCTCCCGAGTAGCTGGGACTACAGGCGCCCACCACCACACCCGGCTAGTTTTTTTGTATTTTTTTTAGTAGAGACGGGGTTTCACCGTGTTAGCCAGGATGGTCTTGATCTCCTGACCTGGTGATCCGCCCGTCTCGGCCTCCCAAAGTGCTGGGATTACAGGCTTGAGCCACCGCGCCCGGCCTTTATTCTCTTTTAACTAATGAAATAGCCACAAGTCTTAGCTCCATTTGTGCCTAGCATCTTTCAGAACGTGATTATTTTCATCTGATTTTGCAAATTTGAAAACGCTTAGCATTTTTTCCAAGTTCCAGGATATATCCCCCTTTATCCAGTATAAGCTTTCTAGCACACTGTAGAAGGAATGCCAGATTCGAAGCTAGAAAGACCTGGGTCTACCACTTAGAGTGGTATCGCCTCCTTGATCCAGTATAAGCATCCTAGCATCCTTTAGAAGGAGTGCCAAAGTTAAAGCCAGAAAGACCTGGCTCCCAATTTTTAATTTACCACCTATTCGTTTTGTTCCTTTTGGTAAGGCACTTAACCTTCTGCAGCCTCAGTGCTCTCATCTATACCTGGCAGGGCTATAGGACTCAATGAGACTGCAGTTTTGGGGTTTACCAACCCGATTTTGGGGTGGGTGTTTTTTAACCTATCTCGTCTTTCTTGAGTATTGATTGGAGTTCTTTTGCTCTGTGGAACTTTCCTACAGACTCTGCCAGCCTACATACATTCAGAAAATTGACACTTGCCTTGAGTGAAACTGTCATCTTTTTGCCCAGGTCCAGATACTTAACAATGGCCCTATTCTGGCCTGCAGCTTATCATTGAAACTCTCCCTAACATTTTGCATCATTTAAAGTTAGTTCCAACATGGTAATTACCATGTGCAAAATTCCTCACATCGCCTGAGCTGTGTAACAGTAGTTCACAGTCCCCTGAATTCCTTTCACTTTTTCTTTAAAGATCAGTAACCTATCTATGCATCCCTCTACTAACTCTCTTTACCTTTAAAATAACTGCCAAAAGTTTGGTAAATTAATTAGCTAATTCCTTAATAACTGAGGACATGTAATCCACACTTGCCGATTTATCCCTGCTTCGTTGTCAGGGTGGCTTCTTAGAAAGAGTTGTACCCACACGGACATCATTACTTTTTGCCAGTCCATTCTACCTCCCTGAAATTGCCTCATTAAAGACTGATTTAATAAAGTAATTTGGTGGGGAATTCAGATATTTTCACAACTTCATTCATTTCCTTCTGTCTTTCCCAAGTCACTCATGTGGGGTTTTTGGTTAGTGCTATAGCTTGTAACTGCTGGTCCAGTTTCCTTCTGACTTTCTATCATCCAATATTAATGTCTCTTTGCCTCAATTGCCCGCATCCTTAATTGATTCTGCCTAATTTCCTCGCAGGAGCCAAGCTTAATTCCCCCGCAGGAGCCAAGCTTAATTCCCCAGACTGCTGCCCCTGAGTCAGCCTCCAGTAAATTCTCTTCCCGTTAGCATGGCTTTCACATCACCAGCTAGCAGGTTTTTCAGAGACTTTGGATAAAGCCAGGCACTTATTACCAGTTTGAGCCCTGACACTGAGGGAGCTGGTTGTCACCAATCAGATGTCAGCTGGCTTTTCACCCATCCTCTAGCTGTCACCAAGAGCAGGGGCAGGAGTGTGTACAGTCAGATGGCTGCTTCTGGTTAGCAGTATGTCCCCTATAATCCTAAAACATCACTCAGTTCCAAAGGCCCCAGAAGATAGGGAGTGGCCATCTAAGCCTTCTTCTGGGAGATGCGGATTCATTGGATAACCTTAAATTATCACCAAATCTGATGCTGGTGTGTAAGGCCTCTGAAAAGGACATCTTAGCCCCCTACCCTTATAGCTACACCAAAGGATGGCACTCACAAAGATAAGCTATGTCACTAGTGCAAACCATCTTTTCATTTCTCTCTGTACCACCTATAAGTGTATAGACCAAAACAAAATCTTGATTTACAAAAGAGTTGGTGCAACACAAAGGTTCTTGAACTATGCATCAGGACAACTGCATCTACTGCTGCTTCGGCCACTGGCTAGCTGTGTGTCTCCAGGCAAGGCAGCCTCTCCCTCTGAACAGCTGACTCCTCCCTCACCTGTCGGAGAGGAGGCCTCTGAAGTCACATCTCACGAGGTTCTGCACAGGGCCCTGGAGAGAGAATTATTAGCAAGATTACTTGTTATTGACCTAGCTGTAAGGGTAATGTGTAAGAAAAGGGAAAAGAGAGCACATGGGAGAAATATAAACACACTGTCAGATTATAAGAAATCAAGTACATAAATTGTGAAAGATACGTCATGGTTTGTTTGTCCTGCTGCAGTATAGAAACCACAGTATTTTCAACAAAATAGCAAAAGAAAAGCATGCTTCATTGTCTCTCCTACAGGCACACTCCCTCCCTTTTTCCCCCAGTTGGCTCAGACATCCTGGGAGAGGTGATCAGATTTGGGAAAGTCTACTGTAGTCAGAGCCCATTGGTGGAGGGTGCACCTTCCCACCCCAGATATTTCAGCCACACTGCTGCTGGGGCCTGGCATTGGTGCTGACTGTAGCAGCATCACACAGTTCCTATGGCAGGGCCTGGACCATCTCAGTATAAAATAATACCAAATTAATACACTAGGATACCCTGCACCAAACTGGAACACGCAGATCTTTTTAAATAATAAGGATAATGCATTCATAGAAGACTCAGCAGCTTCAGGGTTCATCAGGGGTACCCAGGCAATGACATTGCCTTCTGCTTGGCTGCCCCTCTGTTCAGTCTCTTCCCATCAGGCCACATTTGGTGGCCATGTGGTCCTTTGCAGCCCTCAGGGCTTCTCTGATTGAGTCCCTGAGCCCTAACATTTGCTGGAGAGGGGGCTGCAGCTTTCTCCAAATCCTCCAGGGTGCTCCTTGGAAGCTTGTTCAGGGCATCTTACATCCGTGTTTTCGTTGTGGCTTGGGATACCTATCAGCCATGAACTATGAAGGTGGAATTGAGGTTGTCAGTTCTGTAAAGTAGAAGCGAAGATTCTGCAGTCTGAGGTCATTAAATAAATCTCCTTGGGTGATATTTTAGGCTCTGGGATGGCTGGTCGGAGCTCTTCAGGAGGTGGAAATGTTTCTGTGCTCTGCCCCTCCTTCAGTGCTCTCTGAGCTCCTGCCTGCAAAGTTAATTTCTCCACCTTTGGGTTCTCCGGGACTTTGCTTATAGACTGGCATTTTATAAGTAAAGCTCTGGAGACAGTTCCAGTGACAGTTCCCATATCCACCCTCTTCCAACTGTCAGCACATCTAGGGCAGCCCCTGAGCCTTATTTTTGGGATATCATATTTTATTATGTTGTTACATTGTGTTGCATTGTATGGTGCCACGTTATGTTACAGTATTCCCTGCTACAGTGCTTTATGCACAGCGTGTGCGGCCAGTGATCTTTTGATGACATGAAAGAGTTGTGGTTCATCCTGGCTAGCGAGAGTGGCTGGAGACAAAACTCCTGTGAGTTCCACAATCATTGTCTTATACATACAGATTATTTTGCATGAGAATTATGGCATATTTACAATAATACTTTACATTATGACCTTCTTTGTCCAGTTCATCTGGCACATTGCTGCCAGGTAATAAAATATCCTTATATCAGAGTCAAGCATGGCATAAGCTTATAGCTGAGTTTATATTTTCATCTTTTTTCTGCCCCAGGCATTTCCCACAGCCTTCCCAGCCTCTCCTCAGCCTGCCAGAGAAGAATCAACCCCTGGAGATCATTTAATGCCAACCTTTCTCACTGCCCATGATGAGCCTGGCAAGGTCACCCATGAGGTGACCATTAGACCTGAGAGGTGACCTTATTTCCTGGCTCTGGGGCCACCACCCCCACTCAGAGCAGTACAGGTGGACATCCCTGCCCCTCGCTTCTTCCTCCTCCTTTCCTTTCCAGGACTGGGGCACACTCTCACTGCTGCTCCCTGACTTGCTTCTTCCAATCTTGTCTCCACTTCACCCCCTTGAGGGCAGGATGTCCCCCTGGACACATGGCCTAGGACATGGCTTCTCCCAGGAGGACATTCCATACCCGCTCTGATTTACCCCGCCACCTGGAGGCTGGCTGCACAAATGCTCAATTCCTCTCCTTTCTTCCTTGACTCCAGGTGGCTCTGAGCAGGGGACAAGCGTCAGCGGGCAGCGTGTCCAGAGGCCCACAGCTCCACTAAATCAGTTCACCTTAATGCAAAATGAGCCATTCGCCAAGCCCCATTGTTCCCAGGACTCCCCTTATCCCTCCACATCATCCTAGAAAGTGATATGCACAGACGTTCTAGGCAGCAATGGAAAGTAATTTCCTGAAGAATATAATTTTAAGTAGTATTTATGGGTTTTTTTCCAATTCTCAAAGTAACACATAATCATTATTACAAATTTAGAAAATATAGAGAAGTTTCAAGAAAAAATTAAAATCACCTATAATCCCATTGCCAAGAGACCAGGTGCCTTTTGTGCCATCTCTTCCCCTGTCGCTCCCTGCACCTCCTTCTCTGTGCATGCAGGCAACACACACACACACACACACAGCATCGGCATGACATTGTACTGACTGGAGAGACTGACATGCTGTTGTCAGTTCACGTTGTGTCAGGGGCACTGTTAAGCTCACTAAGTATTTTTCACAACATTTCTTCTCCTCACCCAGTCTCTGAGTAGATGGGACCCCACCTCCTATCAAATGTCTGTCCCACCCCTACACCTCCACCCACTCCTCTGGCCTTGCTTTCCACTGGTCCCTCTCTGCTAGCTGTTTCCTCTCAGACTATAAACACATCCAGATTTCCTCATCCTGAAAACAACCCCCTCAGCCCTGCATCCCCCAGCACTCCCCACCACCCTCCACTCTCTGCACTGCAGAGAAATGAGGAGAGGGCACTCCAGGTATGCAGGCTGCACCTGCTCCCCTTCCTTCCATAGTCTCCTCAGCTACTGCCTCCTTCTGCCCTGGAGTGGCTTATGGCCTTTTCCAGCAGAAAATCATGACACCAGGATCTAGTTTCTCTTGCAGTCTGTCCCCATGCCCCCAAGTGCTCCAAGAGGGCTTCTCACAGAGCCCAGCTGGTATGTTCTCATGGGATTCCTTAGAGGGCTTAGGAGGCCTGAACCTCCTTTTGTGAAACAGCAGGCAAAAGGACGGGGTCCGGAAAACTTCCAAGCCCCTAAGGAACCTCGGCACTAGTGACCCGGACTTTCTGCAGGTGATCAGAGGTTAAGGCAGACATTGTAACACGTCCTCATTGCATGCATGTGAAGAAACAATGAGGGCAGGGAAAGTAGAATCTGTTAACCCTCAGGACATCACATTTGATCTCAATTACTCTCTCAGCAAGTGATATATATTAGTAATATTTAATCCAATATTTTGCTAATTTTAAATTACATGTTCATTTTTACTGGGAAGATTCCCCCCATTCCTATAGTAGATGCGTGGCCATTTCACCCCATTACCCTGGAAGGCTCCATGGCCCTCTTGCTTACAGCAACTGAGGCTGGAGCCCTGGTCTGTGGAAGGGCCCCGCCCCCATGGGCCCATCTCACTGAAACAGGTCCCACCAACATCCTGGTCTGCAGACTCAGCTCAGCAGAGTAGAGCACAGGGTCAGCACTGAGTTGGGACTGAGCAGCTTGCGTGGTGCTCAAAGGAGCCCCATCAAAGGGGCATCAAGCACATCCTCGGTTTCACAGGTTGTGTATCTATTACATCAATTTTCCATGAGTGCGAGGAAAATGTCTTGAGGAAGGGGCACCTTTTCTAATTTACACAGAGGCCCTAGAAGGGCTAGCATGGGATGTCCCTAGGTCAGACTACCAGTGAAATTGTCTGCACAGTCCCCCCACCTTGGCTGTCCTCGGGGGAGCAGGGCTGCTGAGGAGCAAGACCAGCTGGCCATGAAAGGATACCCGGGGTCTTGCTTTGGCCTTGGGCTGGTGCCCACAGCCCAGGCCTGGGCCTCAGGGTTTCAGCTCCAAATGTCTAGTTTTATGTCGTCCCCAGAGATGACCCACGGCCGTCTTCCCACCCTGGTTCCCAGAAAGCGGTGCCATCTCTGCCGTGAGCAGTGGGGAGCACAATGTCAAAAGGACCCCAAAGTTCAGGTTGACTGGTCAGCATTTCCATTCCCTTCAGGGCGGCCACAGAAGACTCCAGGACTGTGGCCAGGGCAGGCAGTCAGCAAATGACCTGAATGCACCATGATGGCTCTTGCACCATGTTCACAAAGGACAGGCCCACCAGTAAGACCTGAGCAAGCCGGCAGCTGGCCAGTCCTCCCTGGGCCGGGGCTGGAGACACCCACTGCCTGCCCCTGGGTTCCCGTGCAGGCATCCTTGGGAGGAATAGCAGGGGAGTAGGGCTTGGCTTCTGTACCCTCACAACCAGCAACCCCCCAACATCTCACATGTGTCACGAGACCCATCTCTTCAGTCACATGTCCAGAAGTGCCCTGGTTCTCCCAGCAGCTGTGCTGACCCCTTGCGTGTAGGTTTTGTTGCAGGAACATTGTCATTTCCCCGGCTCCTATTTTCTTGAAGCCAACCTCACGCTTGCCCCCATTTTTTCCTGCTGAAGAGCTGCTTGAGGAGCGTGTCAAGCAGGCTCTAGGGATGAACATTTCAGAAGTGATCTGAATGGTGTTGGTCTCAGGGGAGGAGCAGACAGCGGAGACTGCAGCCAGTCTGTACCGACAGGACCAGCCAGCACTGTATCTCCCTGTGCCCCATGCCCAGAGATAAAAGTCCTCAAGGCTGTTTATATGTGAGTACAAGAAGCAAGAAAAAGGATAGACAGGGAGGACTGATGGGCAGCAAACATGCCTGAAACCTGAGACCATGGACAGACTTGGAGGCAAGTCGCAGCAGGATCCCCCTCTCAGACCCCCTGTCCTGCCCCCAGGATCGCCGGAGTGCAGTGTATGACCGTGCCTGGCTACTCCAAGGGCTTCGGCTACCAGACAGGGCAGAGTTTCTCGGGGGAGTTTGACCATGCCTGGAATGCTGTGTACCTGGAGGGAAGATGGCACCTGGTGGACAGCACCTGGGGCAGCGGCCTGGTGGACACCACCACCTCCAAATTCACCTTCCTGTAAGTACTTGACTCAGTTCTGCTGGGTGTCTGGCAGGTGGAAGTGGAAGAAGTGCCGGGTTGCATGAAGCAGCAGGCGGAGAAGGCCAGGAGGCCCCACGCCCACCCCTCCCCGGCTCTGAAGTGGGCTGGCTCCAGGCCAATTATGGGGACCCACACCCTTTTGTCACTCACCCTCCACTGACAAACACCCCCCTCTGACTCCCTATAACTCCCTCCACCAAAGCACTGAAAGCCTGAAGCATTTGCCCCCAGGTCACACATGAGGAAAGGCAGGGCTAATAGCCTTCTTTAGTTGTTGGCAGGTTCCCTTCCAGACTTTGGCCATTGACCGCATCACCAGGCACAAATGCCAGAATACTCTCTTACTACTTTGCCCAGACACCAGGCTCCTTCTCCTCTCTGGTCTGAGTGAGCCCATATCACATTTCTGAGGAAAGGGCTGTGGTTTTGGGGGAAGGGGCGCTATTGGCGGTGCAGGGTCACTGTGAGGCACAGTGGGGCAGGGCGGCTGGGGTGCAGGGGACTGGAGCATTTCTGTCCTTTGGGGCTCTGGCCAACCCTGGCCTTAACCTGAGGCTACATACAATATTCTTCATGGATCATGATGCTATCAGCAGCTCAGATCCCTTTTTATTCAGAAACATGAGTGTGCTCTGTCTGATTTTTGCAGCTTAAATCTTGACACTCCCACACATGGGACAAATACAAGCCATGTGCACACACATCCTACACACAGGGCTCACACACTCACAGATGCCCTCTTTACCACTGTTATTCTCAACACTGCTCCTCTTAGGCAGAGCAAAGCCTCCCCCGTCTCAGGAAGGGCCTCCCTGTTCTTCTCTTGATCCCCATTACTGACACCTGGAGAGTTCAGCACTCCAGTCGGTCCTGGAGAGCCACAAAAGGTCCCCACCAGCACAACTGCACAGCACAGAAACAGGCTGTGGTAGATGGAGGCAGTGAATTCAAGCGCTCTGTCTCCCTGTCTTCCCACAACCCCACTGCGTGTTCCACAGGCTATGCCTTTGCCCCCTTTGAACTTGTGATTGTCTTTGAGCATGAGGGAGTCAATTTTCCCCACGACACCCTAGGGCACTGAGGGCACTGTGGCTTCCCTTAGAAGCGACCTCAGACCCTGCCTTGGCTACAATTTCTGGAAGCATCCACTGAGGAGGAGTCTCCAGTGCCCATGTTAGAGTTGGAGATGGCACCTCTTCCCATCCAGGGTGTCCACAGGACCACTCCAGTGGGTGTGTTGGGCCCCCGCCTCCTCTACACACAGCTGGCTGCTAACCAGCTTGTCTCTGCTGCAGCTACAATGAGTTCTACTTCCTCACCCATCCTGCACTGTTCATCGAGGACCACTTCCCAGACAACAAGAACTGGCAGCTGCTAAAACCTCCTCAATCTCTGAGGCAGTTTGAGAACAACATGTATCACAAGAGTGAATTCTACAACAAAGGGATGCTGAGTGCCCACCCGGAGACTTCCATGATCAGAACAGGTGAGCCTGGAGCAGGTGCCAGTGTGCTAGCAGCAGGGATGGAACGTTTTGCGCTGTCCTCCAGCAGCCCGCCTGAGACTGTGCTTTCAGGGCATGCCCTCCCGGGGGCATGGCCTGTGAGCTTAGCACAAAGCTTGTGTGTGCATGTGGATGTGTGGGGGCTGCTGAGGCAGCCCAGGCCATCAGGGCAGGGAAGGGCCATAGGCCACATCAGCAGGGACAGAAGCTCACTCACACTAGCATAAACCCAGAGAGGGATGTATCTGAAGGCTGAAGGTTTCCTAGAACTTGAGGGCTGGACGCACAGCCTGGCCTGTCACAGAAGCCAGGGCTGGGTGGTTCCTAGCTGGGTGAGTCCCTCTCAGCTCACACAGCAGGGAAAAGGACTGTGTCACCCCCGCTACACATAGCCTCTGGCTCAGGTGCCCAACAGAAGCTACTGGCCTGCTGTGTTCTCTTCCCCAACTCCTGCTGGAGAGAATACATGGCCTCAGCAGAGCTGGAATCTGGGTGTTGGTGGTCCAACCAGCAAGGGTGGGAAGCAGCAGGGGTCTCCCAGGACAGGTGGGGGCAGTCCCACCCAAGACAGAGAGTTGGGGCAGAGTTCCTTAGGGAGGTGGCCACTGAGCTGGGTCTTGGGAGAAGAGAACAGGCATAGTAGCTAGACAGAGATGGACATGTTTTAGGCAGCAGAGGAGAAGAGGGGACACAGTAAGCCCCCAGCCTCCAAACTCAGGCACCCCTAGATGAGGGCCAGGCTCCAGACCTCTTCCTGGCTGGCTCAGTACCCCTCCCTTCTAGAGGCGGGACCCAGCGGTTTCCAGCCCACTCCCCTGGGGCAGTATGGGATACCCAGCTTAGCCATCTCCCATGGCTGGCCTGGGCTGACATTTGCTCCCCCAACCCTCACCATGGAGCCATAGCAGCTGAGTATGTTTGCATACTCTGAGGCATATGGGGGCTACCTTGGGGGGGGCCAGAACTGGTCACAAAAAAGCAGGTCCTTCTCTGGAAGATTGTCTCTTATGCCTCTCCAAGGCCTTGCCACCTGATCCAGTGCTGGGCACACAGCCTGGGCACACTGCAGAGCCCTGTAAGTCAGGTCAGCCCAGCCTCCCACACCTCAGCAAAGGACTGCCTGGCGGCACTGTCTCTGCCACTGGGGACTCCATCCACCCAGGACAGGAGGTCTGAGCTCACACTGACTATTAGCACAAAGTGCCTGTGGGTGGCCCAGAGCCCCTGGCGAGCTCCCACCCACACTGCAGGGCAATGGGGCAGCCAGAAGCACAGGTGCCCCCAAGTTAGTTCCAACTGACTTGTCCCTTCCACCACACAATGGCTTCCTTTGCCAGGTTGCTGAGCTCTTGCATACTCTTCCAACTCCAAATACCTGGCAGTTTCTGCGGCTAAAATAACAGCGTGAAGTTGCTCACTTTGGGAATCCATTTCCTGCGCTTACAATAGATGAAGGGCTTGTTCAATGTATCATAGGCCATTGAACCATCGGAAAGAACTGACCAGGTCAAAGCAATACCAAACTGATGCCACTGAGTGGAGTTTGCCTTTTTAAGAGACATAAAAATATAAACACCAGATTCCTTAATTCATAGAAATCTAAACCTAAATATGATTCCATATATCTGATACATATTTACAGAATATTTCTTTATGGTAGCTAGTTAAGAGGGGGGAGGGGAAGGAAGCAAAATAGGGAAACTGAGGTGAGCAGAAAGGAAGGGAAGGAAGAGGGCACCTCTAAGGGGGTGGAAAGCTGCTGGGCTCCAGAAGAGCCCCGGGGAGGGGAAAGGAGAGGTGGAGGAGGCAGGGGGGACTGGAAGAGCCCGTGGGCTCCCACAGAGGTCTGCAGGGGTGACCAGTCCTTTATTTCAAGTCTTCCCAGTCATTCAACACACCTTTGGCAGGAACCCTCTGGGTGAGACACCGCAACCAGGCACTAAGACATGGCAGAAAATGAAACAGGCTAGCCCCTTCACCACAGAGCCCACAGCCCAGCAAGGAGTTCAGACACTACACAAAAGTGCTCACATGATTAATTACAGCAGTGGAACATTCTCTGAAGGAGAGCCAGGGCTAGGAGAGAGGTTGCCAGGGAACTCAGCCTCAGGTGAAGGGTCCGGGTAGGCTGCTTTGCCATTGGGACATTACCACGAGGCCTTATCCAGGTTTGGGGGAAGTGGTGGGGAGGGAGGAGTGGGTGGGAGGATCCTGAGGCAGGAAGGGTGTGGCCTTGGAGGATCTGAGAGAGTGCTTGATACGGGCGAGGCAGGAAGAGACAGGCCTCTGCATGGGTCTCCAGCTTCAGGGCTCTGCCATGAGCCCAGGAGTAGCCAGGCGGACATTTTCAAAGGAGCCCTGGGGCTGCTCTGTGGGGTGCTGGGTGGTGCTCCACAATCAAAAGTGAATCGCAGGGGGATCTGGGCCTCACTGTGCAGAAAAGACTCACAGCCAGTTGTGAGATGGAACAGGACAGGGGCCATGGGCAGTGAGGAGCTGAGGTAGCTTCTGCCCACTGAGCTAGTTCAGACGTGAGGGGAGAGGGGGATTTTCACCAAGAGGAGATAACAAGTCTGTTGATCTTGGTCACTTTCCTCTGGAGGTTACCACGGGACAGATGTGGCATGCAGTGGCTGAAGGCAGTAGAGAAAGCAAGTAGACAAATAAAATAGCACTAAAGCACCAAGAGTCACACAATTTCAGTGTAACAGAAGGGGAAGCAATGGCATTGGAATTAAGCAGTGCTCAGAGAGTGGGATGAGGGCCAGGCCTCAAAGAGTGGGGGTTGCAAAGGGAGGAGAGGACTCAGAGGAAGGCATGGAGGCCAGCAGCCTAGGTCCTCCAAGGTCTAAGGGGCCTCATTATTAGGAAGTCACTGGAGGGTGGGGGCAGAGGGAAGTCACTGGGTTGCCAGAAAGCTGAGGGGCAGAGGGGAAGCAGAGGCAGTGGGGGGACATGTGGGAGTGCAGGGCAGGTGCAGAGTGGGCAGTATCTGAGAAGGCTGGGACAGCTTTCGAGGTAGAACAGCCGTGAAGAAGGTAGAGGAGCTGTCTAAGCAGCCTCCCCATCACGCTGGCCCATGTGGGCTTCTCCCATTCCTGAGGTGGGAGTTGGCATGGAACGCACATTCAATGGGAAGTCTATTCAGGCCATTATCCTAGAGCCCAGGCACAGTGTTCTGCCTCCCCTACCAAGAGCGCAAGCTAGGGGAAAGTTCCGGGTGACGGGGATCAGACAGCCTCTCTCCTTCCTTTGCGCTCAACTGTGAACAGGGCTGGGGAGGTTGCTGGGGCTGGGAGCGGATGACCAGTTTCTGAGAGAAGTAAGGCCAGGCTCTAAGAAGCCACTGCCCCTCCCTGTGGCCCTGGGAGCCAGGAAGGACCAGGCAGGTGGGTCCTCATGGGCTACAAAGACTAGAGAACTGACGAATTCTCCCTGAAAATCAATGACCAGGACAGATGAAGAAGAAACTGCAGAGCAAAGGGAGAGACGGCGGTGGGGGTGGTGGTGTGTGGCAGTGTGGGGGTTGCAAAAGACCCTCCTGTGCACACACTGACTTTTCAGGACCCATTCCTGAAACATGGCTAAGATACACCTATGTGAGAAGCATGGGGTCGGGGAGGTGGGGATCAGGGAACTGCCCCGCCCCAACCTCCTGTGCACAGTCTCAGGGAGTGAAGCCATTCTCACTAGTTTTAAGGACAATGTGTTGACATGACAGCATTGACACTTAGATAGATGCTGGAGGGAGCAAGGTGAAAGCTAGACCTGAGACTTGGGGGAGAAGGTGCCCCTCCTGCCCCATGACCCTCTCTGGACACAGGCAACCTTCATCTAATGTGAATCAAATGGGCAGGATGCACACATACCGCTGGGGACAAATTTTTCTAGAGGCCCCTTAGCTTTCATTTATCTCAAAGAAAACTACCTGAAGGGAGTAGGGACCTTCCAGCGGTGCACTGCCACTGGCTGCTGCCACGCTCAGTGAAGTCATATTGGGTGCTTGAAATGGACTGTGGTGAAAGTATTGACACCACGGAAATAGGCAAGCACTATAAGTCAAGACGTTTTTCTCCCAGGGAGACAGTTGTTAAACATTTACCAGCACATCAGCACATGCTGGACCCATCTCTGCTGACCCCGACTTTCTCTCCACAGTGAACGGGAAGGCCACGGTCACCATTGAGAGCTGCGCCCCAACACTGTTCATGTTCATGCTCAACGGCAAGCAAGAGCATGGGCTGCTGAGCCTCAGGAAGAACGGGATGAAGTTGGAGGTGTACCCTCCAACCATGGGCACTCACAAGCTGCAGATCTTTGCCAAGGGCAACTCCGACATCTACAGCTCAGTGCTGGAGTACACGCTCAAGTGCAATTATGTGGACATGGGTGTCCGGCTGCCTGCTGAGCTTCACCAGCCCGTGGGCCCCAGCTGGTTCTCGGAGCAGATGGGTATCACGAAGCCCTCCCACCCTGACCCTATCATCCACACCAGCGATGGGCGCTGCTCCATCGGCTTCGGTGTGGAGGAGGGCATTCACGTCCTGGCTTCCCTCCACGGGGATGATGGCCCCATCACTGAGGAGGCACAGCGGCGCTACATCTTCCAGCTGCACTGGGAGAAGCGGACCGAGCTGAAAGTCCAGCTGCCCCATGCCGGCAAGTTCGCCCTCAAGATCTTTGTCAAGAAGAGGCAGGAACCAGGAAACTACATCTTCGTCTTTAATTACCTCCTATGCTGTGCCAACACCAAGGTGAACTGGCCCATGTTCCCTGAGAGCTTTGGCAACTGGGGGCAGGACAATGAGCTGCTAGAGCCTCTGTCGGGTGTGCTTCCTGCCAACCGGAACATCCCATTCAAATTGAAGCTGCATGGTATTGCCAAAGTCCTGGTAAAGGGACAGGACACATGGCCCCTGACCCTGAACCACGAGGGCTACTGGGAGGGCAGCTGCAGCACAGCTGGCTGCCAGGAAGTCTATGTCATGGTGCTGGAGAATGCCAACCACAACTTCTACTCCTACATCCTGAAATACAAAGTGAATGCCCAGTGAGGCCTGTGCCCCGGTCTTACCCTCCCAAAGGGCCAAGCCAGACCTCCCCAGGGAGGGCTCAAGGGAAGTGCAGGGAGCCCTGGACGCCACTGAGTCTGCATGAAATCCCTTCTAGGCCTCTGCCTCAGTGTCCCTCCTCTGAAACAGGAGCTGTGATCTTTGTGTTCCGAAGGCTTCACTCAGGTGTGGCTGTGACTGAGGGGACAGAAGCAGTGGCTCTTTAGAAGAAAAAGGTGCTATGTAAATCTAAGGTATTGTAAACTGTACACCTGCATCCAGATGCCCCTTCTCGTGTTAGTGCTGCTGCTGTTGTTGTTGTGTAGGGCTGATGTGGGAAAGCAGGGATATTGCCCAGGTTGACAGCTTTTCACATGATGCTTAGAGAATTCTCTTCCGTGCCCAAGGGGACATGATTTGCAAGGCTGATTTGTCCTTGAATCACAGAGCCCCTTTCAAGCAACATCACCATGCCTCTCGACAGCTCCGGGCCCCCAGGGAACCTTGGACTGTCTTCTCCTCCCAGACCCCATCATCTTCCGCATCCTGCTGCTTCTTCATTAGCTACTTCTTGTTCTTCAAGAGCCTAGTAAAAGGGTGTGGTGAGGAATCTAGCTGACCCACAACTGGCTGGAAGCTGATCATCTCCATCGTCCCTAAGTATAGTCAGGAATGTGACAACCAGAAAGTTGTGAGGAGACTCCAAAGCAAAGAGCAGCCCATGCCCGCTGTGGCTGTGCAGGTGGGAGGGACACTGTCGGCAGAGCTGCAGCCTGTGTCTGAGGATGTAAGACCTCCAGCTCTGCTCTGATAGGAGTGCACAGGGTAGTTAGTTCAGTCTAAGGCCTGGAGTGCCCTCCAGGCCCTCGCAGAGCCTGGGTCTCAGGCCCCTGCCCCGCCTCCACAGGGAGCCTCCAGAGGCTGGCCAGGCCCTTGAGGAGCCTTGCGGATAGCCGTGAATAAGGACCTGGCCGCAGATCAGCTGAGTAGTGCAGTGCGGCAATGCCGAGGAGACTCACACCTTGACAGGGCTCTGCCTGCCCCCAGCGTCTCTACCAGCAAAGCCAGGGCTGGGAAGACTTCCAGCTGCACGGGAGCAGCTTTGTGCCTGTCTCAGAGCAAATGTCCCATCCCATCTCCTTTCCTCCCTTCTCTGAGAAGACACCCCCCTCCAGTCTCACCTTGCATGGGGACAGCTCAGGGCCCCTTGCTTGCTCAGGCCAGACTGAGAGGCCTCAGCTGCCCAGCTGGCCCTCAGCAGCGCCTCAGGCTGCCGTTGCCATGGCAACGGAGGAAAGGCTGGCTTCAACGAGGGCACATGAGAGGGAAAGGCGAGAGAGGCCCCACATGGCTACTGCAGAACCATCCTGGCACACAGACACACTCCCTGCCGAACTCCTGGATTCTCCAGCTCCATGGCCCCTGGCTGTCTCAGTGCCCCCCACCCCTGAGAGCCAGCACTGCCTGGTACCTCTCCCCACTGCCCCTCCTCAGGCCTCCAGGCTCAGCCACAGCCAGGGCCAGCTGGGACCCTCACAGCTCCCTCCGTGGCATTCACCCTCACATCCCTGTATCCAACAAATGTCCATGGGGTGCTCTGGTAAGTGCCAGATGCTTGGGCTACAGAGGTGAACAAAGGGGGAGCCTGGCCATCCAGAGCACAGGGTGAGGAAACTGCCAGGTGGCAGCAGCCTCCCCTGCCCAGGTTCTGACTGAAGATCCAGGCTCCGGACACTTCTGTTCATTATCCCACGGGATCCCTCCCCTAAAAGTCCCCACTGCCCAGGGTGGCCTAGCCCAGAGCCAGCTCACAAAGGTGCCCATCATCCAACAGACCGGGGGCATCGAGCACAAGGGGTGTCGCCCCTGGGGGGCTGAACTGTCCTGGGCTGGTCCTGCGCCCTCTGCAGTCTCTGCCACCGAGGCCACCCAGCCAGCCTCGTGTCACTCGCACCTGAAAAATGCGCAAAGGCCCCGGAGGCATAACAGCTATGCACCACCACAGGGAAACAAGGGGAGTTTTACACCCTGAAAACAGCCTTCTTGCACACCTCTGATTTTCTGGGCTGAAAGGAATGTGTTTGTTTCATCAAAATAATAAGTGCCTTGGATGACGCATGTCACTCACTGGACCCCGTGCTGGCTGCCTCGCCTAGTCCTGCTGGAGACCCCATACCTTTTCGATATGTAATATAATTAATCAATACATCCTGGAGCACACAGAGAATGCCACCCAGCAAAACAGGAGCTGTCCCCAGCACCAGAGAGGGAGGCCCCGCCTCTCAAAGCACCGCAGGGCATCGGCAAGCCCCTCCCTCTCATTTAACCAGGCACCCGCTTTGTAAAGACAGCTGTAGGCGCAGTCAGAAAATCACCTGCATTTCTTTCCACTGAAGTAAAAATACATGAAATGAAATCTAATCTTCATGAATTTTTACACGCATGCTGCTCAGGGTAGACATTCGGAGTTGCATTTTGAAGGCTTTTCTTCAAATCCCCATCTTTGTTTCCCGGGCGACGAGTCCCAGTCGCCGGCGGAATGGCACGGGCGCCCCCAGGTGTCCGAAGTGCGGAGCTGCCGGCTCTGTACGCCGCGAGGCCGCTCTATCACCGGGCTTTTTATGCAGAACTTGAAAATGCTGTGGAAATGTTTATGTTAAAATCACTAGGTGCTTTCTCGTGGCTTCTCAGCGCTTCCTCATGGGTACACGGAGGACATCTTTGTCACGCACAAGCTGTGAGGGCATCCTGGGGGGCAACCTGGTGTGTTGAAAAGACAAGGGATGTGATGGGACGGTTTTGCCTGGAAATCACTTCTTGAAACAGAAGCACTGGACATAGGACTGGACGGCACAGCTGTGACTACACTCATTACTATACCAATGAAGGATTGGAACCGATCAAACTCAGAGGGTATCTGCTTGCAATTCTCAGGATGGCAGCCCCCAGGCCACAGGGCAGAAGGGAACCGAGGGCGGAGGGGTGGTGGGCAGAGGCACTACCACCATGACTGCAGTTCACTTCTCTCCAGCTTGTTTCAGAAGTGCCACCAGCTCAGCTGGACTCCATTTTCAATCCGATTATGATCATTGTGAGTTCCCCATATGTTACATTGTCCTACCAGGACAGCCTCCTCACTGCCTGCTGAGATTAAAAGGAAATAAATAGACTAACTGAAGCATGAAGGATTTCGGCTAGACATAAAGAACTATTTCCTGTTGTTAAGCAGGAGGGACGAGTTGCCAAGAAAGTTTGTGAAATCCTCTTCTCAAAGGACTTGAAAAGGAGAAAAGTTTTCCCAGTGGTCTGAGGTTTTAGATGCCATGTTCACTAGAAGGAGTGGGTTTTCTCTTCTCTAAAGCAATTAATTCCTGAGATATCCTGGTCTGTCTGCAGCAAACAGAGAGTTAACAGCCTCACTACATCATTTGCTATTGGCAAAATTTTCAAAGATGGTGTGCCTCTATAGCCCACCTCGCTTTATCTTAGGTCTATAATTTCTTTTCATTTGGAGTAAGTAGTCAGCAATTGAAAGAGGTGATTACTTCTCATAATGTGTGCACTGAGTTGTGTGGGCCGGTGGCTGTTGAGTATGCTTTCCCCACGTTGTTGCTGGTGTTGTTTTTCAATAAAAATTTATATTCATTTTTATCCAACAATGTAATTATTGATTCATTCTTACCATGGATCTCACAAGGTGGGGAGTGGAGAGAAACAGGAAAAACACTTTCATGTTCAAAGGAAGCCCTAGAAAAAAATCAATGTCCCAGCCAGTTGAATGTGACGGTGAGATGCAAATGGAATGTCGGGCAAATAGCTATTTCACATTAAAGAAAACATAATTAGGTTAGCTTCAGCCATGCTATGGCTCACATGCCTTTGAAGAACATGAAGGCACTGTTTCTTTCATTGAATCTTGTTTAACTTGAAAATTTTAAAGTCAATCCTAATTTATTATTATAGTGGGAGAAAAAAATTTACCAAAAATGCCTATCAGCCTACTTTTCTTTTATTTTGAATGTATATAAATATGTATTTCTTGATATTCATATACATGCAGAAACTTTCCAGGGGTCACCTAAGCAGATTATTCATAAATTAGATATTTACAGAAATACAGAAAATGAAAAATCCAGACATTTCTGAGAAGCTGCTGTAACCATGGAGACCATTCTCGTAGCTGTAGTGTGAAGGACAAAAAGAACTTGTGTTCCCAAATCTGGCTTCGTCATGTCTCTCGCTGCTAGATCCACAAAAACGAGGCCCAGCATGCTTCTCCTTAGGAAGGAGACCTGACAGCATATTAAGAGGAAGTCAGAAGAAACAGTCTTCCGCACAAAAGAAGGAGTAACTCTTGAGTTATTAGAACAGTCTGAAAATGCCATCCCCAAAGCTAGAGTGGATGACCTCCAACGTCCCTTCCAGTCCGGAGAGTTTGTGATGCCGTGTCTCTGTGAACAGATGCTGGCAGGCAGTGGGCCTGGGGTTGTCAGTTACAGAACATCTGAAGGGCCCTGCTGTGTTAAGAGCCTGCCCCTGGAGCCCCTGGCAGACTGCACTGCTGGCTCCTCTCTTGCCTGAGGGCAAGGGGCTGGAGAAAGCCCAGCAGAGGGACCAAAGGGGAAGAACAGCCTCTGACAGGATGTTGCTTCTGTCTGATTTTGCAAGCAGAACTAAAGGAAAGTGAAAGTTAACTGGGATGTCCTCTTTGGGACATCTCAGGCATCTCCAAGTCAAAAGATGCTAAACTGGAGTTACTTCTCTCCCTCAAATTACTCCCAACTCCTCCTGGGTCCCCAGTTCAGTAAATGCATCCCTATCCGACCAGATAACTAAGTTAGACTCGTGGCAGTTACTGGTGATGAAACCCAGTCCCTTCTGGACGTGTCCCACCTCCCACCTGCTCTCCCAACTCCACCTTCTCTCCTTTCCCATGACCTGCTACAGCCCAGGTCCTCATCATCTCAGCTATACTGTCTGTGTCTTGTACTTTCTATGGGGAGATGAAGCCTCTCGGCCCTATTACTGTCCACACTGGCCTCCCATTCATATATTCTTATCACACCAGGATGATCGGATTATTAAGACAAGGTTTCCAAGAAATCCTACCAGAAGAAGCTCACCATCTCTGGAAAGACATAATTGGTATTAGGTACTAGTGGGAAAGGTAAGTCTTCAAACAAAAACTGGTTTTTATAGGGAATCGGGAAGAAGCCCTGTCTCCTCCTTTTTCTCTAAAGAAACAAGATGCCAAGTCCACCCAGTCAGCCTCGTGTCACTCACACCTGAAAAACGCACAAAGGCTCCAGAGGCATAATAGCTATGCACTACCACAGGGAAACAAGGGGCGTTTTACACCCTGAAAACAGCCTTTTTGCACATCTTTGATTTTACGGGCTGAAAGAAATGTGTTTCATCAAAATAATAAGCACCTTCGATGATGCATGTCACTCTCCGGACCCCATACTGGCTGCCTCGGCCTACTCCACTACTGGGTGAGGGTATGCAGGGTAGCTCTTCGTACCACAGCCAGGCGGGGGACTCAACAGGGTGCAGGAGTGGAGCCCCACCTGCAGGTAAACAAGCTCCATCTCAAAGCCAGACTCTCCACATCCATGGCTTCCAGTTTATTTCCCTCCTGTCCTCCTGCACCAACAGCAGCACACATCATATGTTCAGGTGGGCAGTTGTATTCCCAGGAAAACAGATGCTGAGACACAGTAGGAATGCAAACAGTGTGCTGGAGGCAATACCTGTGGAAGGCAAAAGGGAGGGGGGAAGCAGGAGGAGGCAGACAGCAGCTCAGACAATGGTGCAAGTCTGACCAAGTCCCAGCCAACCCAACAGGGAGTTTCAAAACAAAGATTTGTATCAGAGGTATCTGGAGCTGTACAGAAATGGCCAAGCCCTAGAGAAACCATCATGCTCAGTCATTTGCAGGGGCTGCCTGGCAAGAGCTTGGCCTCAGTTCAAAAGCTCAGGCAGACCCTGAAGGTGCTAACAGCCGGAGACTCTCCGCTACCTACACTCCTTGCAGAGAATCAGCAACTTCTTCCAGAAGGGAGACCTGTGCAGCACACACAAGTTAACCTGCCTATGCTATGGAGGGTTCAGGAAAGACTGAGTGAGGGCTCTATGTGTGGAGTCAGCACACCCAAAGCCCTCTGGGATCCAGCAGTCACTGAAGGGGCTTCACAAGATGGTTTGTGGAAGGGACAGGGGCCTCTACATAGGATAAACATGTACTCCAACGGCCACCTGCAAGGTGCTGTGGACTAATTTGATGAAAGGCAGCTTCTTTCTTATTTCTCCTTCTCTCCCTCCTGCCCCTGCCATCCAGGAAAACCTCAACACAACAGCCAAGAGGATCGTTCCACGCTGTGCTCTTACTTAAAACCGACCAATGGTTCCCCATTGCTCAGGGATGAGACTAGACCCTCACTCTGGCCTCATACTGCTTTCTTCACTTTGTCTTCTATGACTCTCCCTGAGAGCCCCTTAGAATCATCAACCGTGTGACACCAGGCAGGCCATGTACCTCCCACCAGCGTGCTTTATACGTGCCGTCCCTTCTAGCCAGGACGCCTTTTCCTGCCTGAGGAAGCCCTGCCTGGCCTTCGTGGATCAGGCCAGCCCACCACTCTGTCAGACCTTCCTAGTCCTCCCACTGCCCAAGCCATGGGGAATTATCTGCCCATCTTCCATGTTCATGTCACACTTTGTTACTCATCTGTTAAGCCAGAACCTTCTACAAGATTCTGGGATTGAGGAAATACTTGGAGGTTCTGCCCCTTGGATGTGAATTCCTTGAATACACATGCTTTGGTTCTGCCCCTTGGCACACAGTAGGTGCTTGGTAAATGCTTGGCAAGTGTTTCACTGGGAAAACTAAGAGAGGTTAGGAAGACCGGGCCAGGGAAGTACTATGGCCCAATAGTCCATAACCATCCACTGAGCATTTGTCAACGCATGTTCCCATTTCACCAGGGCTGGCCCGTGTGCTTTTTGCCCAACTCTGGATGCCACATCCTGGACATTGAGGAAGTAAACTCAAGATTCTCTCAGAAAAGGGCCACATCCTGGGGAGGGCTGGGAATGTGAGGTGGAGTAACCACCCTGGAGGAGGCTGAGGATGCAGCTAATGGTGGTCTTCAAAGGAAGAGGCCCTTTACCAAGTCCAATATCTAAAAGAGGACACATACTGACTATTTGGAAGATAGAACAAATCCTGAAAGTAGGACTTGGTCTTGACTAGACAAGGATGGCCATCCTGTCTGTAAAGGTGGGTAGCGGTGGGTGGTCAGGGATTCTTTGGCTATGAACAGTTTTAATGGAATTTTCTTTCCTTTATCTAGATTTTTTCCTGCTCCAAATTTCCCCCATGGCTCTGTTTGAAGATTGTATCACCTAAGCTTGATGCTTCTGTTTAACCCAGAGTGACATAAACATTTAGCTGAGGGCACCTGCTGATCCCACTCCCACCCACTCAGAGACCAACAAACAATGGGAAAGCTTCTAAAGCCCCAGAAGAACCTGTTTGCTCGGGAAAGAGCTGCAAAATGGCAAATACAGCTATTTAGGGTCTAAAGGCATAAACATTTTCTACAGCAAAGCCTAAGTATGTGGGACTGTCTTGAAGCCCGTTGATATACTGGAAACTAATGCTCCAGGGAACACTCGAACTTGTGGTTTCTTTGAGCACAGTTATCCTCAAGGCTGGTCCTCTGAAGAGGAGCCCCTGCAGGATGAGGTATAAAAAAGACAAAGAACCACGAAGTGTTTGGTGTATCCAGTGGCAACGCCAAGCCATGAAGGTTTGAGAATGAGAAGGCCACCTAGACAGGGCCCCCCAAGAGATTCCCTCTCTCCAATTAAACTAGCACTCTGGGTGTTTAGTCATCATTGCCTGGGGTACTGGGTTTAGACAGATTCTGAGGCCAAATTTGGGCTCAGTAGAAAAGAGGGTCATGACTAGCTAGTGATCCGCAGACAATGAATTGAAGGGTAATGTGTGCCATGTATTTGCCAATCCCATCTTAAATGTAGCCAAATCAGGGCTCAGACCAAAATAATGAAGGAGACTATTCAGTCCGTTCTCGCACTGCTAATAAAGACATACCAAAGACTGGGTAATTTATAAAGGAAAAAGGTTTAATTGACTCACAGTTCAGCATGGTTGGGGAGGCCTCAGGAAACTTACAATCATGGCAGAAGGGGAAGCAAACACATACTTCTTCTCATGGCAGCAGCAAGGAAAAGTGCTGAGCAAAAGGGGGAAAAGCCCCCTATAAAACCATCAGATCTTGTGAGAACTCACTCACTATCATGAGAACAGCATGAGGGTAACCACCCCCATGATTAAATTACCTCCCACTGGGTCCCTTCCATGACACGTGGAGATTATGGAAACTACAATTCAAGATGACATTTGGTTGGGGACACAGCCAAACCATATCAGAGGCTATTCAGACCAGTGGGGAGCACTGGCTTTCCATAAGCTAGCCCATGGACTGACAACCAGTCAGCTTTCAAACCAAAGGTCTCAGGATGTGCTGGGGGCCTCCTGACCTCCCCTGAGCTCCAGGATTCCACTCAATATGCATGCCACCCAGTTCAGAGGACACAAATGCGTACAGGCATATCAACTCCAGGGAGAAGGAGCCCAGGCTGAGTGTGTTTGCTCTTTTATCTCCATGATTAAACAGTGCCTTGCATTTAGAATAAGTGATCAGTAAATTTTTGAAGTGAACATTGCCTTGTCATTTCAAAAACAAAATGATAGATCTCTGGGTTGTTTACATGGCTGTTGACCAAAACAGCTGTTGAGTTACAACATCCTAAATAGTCATTTCCTTCTTTTGCTCAACTAGGAAAGCATATGCACAGCAGTGTGCTCCGTTGCCCCTGTGGGAAATGTATATTTACAGAAAGAGAAAAATTGCCACCTGACTGGGAGTGCTCATGGTGTTTGCCTCTGGGAAACAATCAGGGCATGGGCAACCAATCGATGGGAGGAGTGGTGTTCTTCTCGAGGGAATCCACCCGCCCTGAGCATGTGCCGAGATTGCTTTGTTTCTAGCAGGGGGAATGGCTGACTGCCTCTGTGACAAAAGGAATCAGCCATCATTTCACCCTGGCTGTGCAGGGACCAAGGCAGTGACGTCCTCCTTTATGGTGGCAGGGGCAGCTATGGAGAGGCTGGTGGCATGAGGGCAGAGGGGCAGCCACAACTGTGAGTACACAAGAACAGCTGGGCTGCATGACTGATGAACTGCAGATATGAGGAGTGGGGAGCCCCTGGCAGCTCCCATCTGAGGAAAGGATAGTGGTGAGGAAAAACGAGGAAGCATTTACTTAAAACAAAATGACGGCGGGATGACAGATTGCCGAGTGAACACTTTGCTCATATTTATATTTGTATTTGAATGTATATGAACACCAAGGAGATCTGGAAATTAACATCCACCATTTTATTATATTTAAAAAATTAAATGAAGCCAAGATACTGGCAGGACTTGAAGGCTGTCTCCTCCTATGCCTTTTGGGATAGCCCCACCCTAGGGACTGGGCAAGCGTGGGCACCATGAACCTTTTGGTATTCATTTCATGAGTATCAGATCCCCTTCTCCATCTCCCAGGAGCCACACAGTGGAGAGAACACGTTAACCTGATTGTGGGAGGGCATCCACTCTGGCAGTAAAAGCTTCACTTGACATTTTTAAAGCTCAACAAGAGTGTTAAAGTCTATCTTTAAAAGAAGAAAATGGGCTTCTTTCCGGGAAGACGGCCTCTTAGCCACTGGTCCCCTGTTTGACTGAAATCTGTCTTGTGTGGTCAGGAGCCATTAATGTATGATTGAAGCCTTGAGTTTTCCTCTATACACATTGATTTCACTTGGAGAAGCTCTGTGGACCCCTCCTCCTCCTCAGTGTTGGCTGTCATGAGGGTGGGGAGGCCTGTGGCTCAGCCCCTGTTTGACAGCTGGTAGGAGAGTGTGCCAGCTAAGAGCACACACCTGGAGCTGACTGCCTGATTCCTAACCCCAGCTCTGCCCCCTCCCAACTGATTTGTGCAAGTTACTGAACCTCCCTGTTTTTGTTTCCTCATCAGTAAAATAGGGATACTCATAGCACCTACTGTGTACACTTCTTATGGGGATTAAATGAGCTAACATATGGTACAATGACTAGAAAAGTCCCTGGCACATAGTAAGTACTCAGTAACTTTTGGCTACCATCATGACACATCAGTCATTGTCAGCATGAAGATGACACTGATGTGCTGCTCCCTAAGGAATCCAAAAGTCTCAAGCCCCTCATAAAATTGTAGCAATCACTGATTTCAATGCAGAAATCCCATATCCAATATGCAACCACCCAATCTTTCCTAGAATTCTTCCAGGGACCAGGAGTTCTCCACTCCATGAGGCAGCCGTCCATTACTGGACACCTATGTTAAGGCCTTACCTATACAAATCTGCCTTAAATTAGGGCAGCTGAGCCAACCCACCCACTAGGCTCAGTGAGTTGTCTATTATATGCTGGGACAACCATGTAGTGGGAGCCCCAAGTCACCAGTACAAAGCCTGGCTCTAGTCTGAGGGTTCCGGGGACTGGGTAGGAGCAACTGCAATATACTCAGACAAGGAAGGGAGCCCAAAGAGCAGACAAAAAGAAAAAGAAAACCTCCCACTTGAGACAGCTGTAAATCAACATATGAAACCACATGAAGAAAACTAATGGTTAAAAAATTAATAAATGGTTTTTCAAAAATACAATCTGCATACTGAATGGTGAGACCACCTCAAACCCTGATGTTACTTAACTCCGCAAACCTGGCTGTCTGACTTTGGTCCTCAAAGCAAAAACTGGAGGGTATCACTCTGAGAAAACAGATCGACCCAAGAAAAAAGGCTTACAGGTACCATCGGTAACCACCACCCCAGTGAAAAGACCAGCACCCCATTTTCCCATCTTTGGGAAGCCAGTCAGTCAATTCTTCCATACACACACACACACAAACACACACACACACACACACCACAGTTTGCAGATGGCGGCATTTGTGGTTGTTTGAAAAAATGTCCACGAATTCTTTGGTGCTCTTACAGTCAAAAGGTAGAGCCTAATTCCCATGCTCTTAAGTGGAGGCCATACTTAGTGATTTCTTCTGACAAATAGAATGTGGCAGAAATGAATGATGCTGTGTGACACTCAAGAGCAGGACATAAAAGGCATTATAGCCTCCTCCTTATTCTCTCCGGATCACTTGCTCTCAGCAAATCCAGCTGCTATGTTGTAAAGATGCTCGAGCAGCCTCTGGAGAGGCCCACATTGTGAGGAACTGAGTCCTCCTGCCAACAGCCATGTGAGTGAGCTATCTTGGAAGCAGCTCCTGTGAGGATTTTTGCGGTCCTGGCCAGCTTCGTGACTGGAACCTCATGAAAGACCCAGAGGCAGAACCACCCACTTTAGCCATTCCTAAATTCCTGACCCCAAAAAATTGTGAGGTCATAAAAAGCTTATTATTTGAAGCTGCTAAATTTGGGGATAATTTGTTACACAGCCATAGATAGCTAATAGAGCATTTTAATATCTCAGTCTTTTTTTTTTTTTTTTTTTTTTTTTGAGACAGGGGCAGGCTATGGCTCTCTTGCCTAGGCGGAGTGTAGTGGCATGATCTCAGCTCACTGACACCTCCGCCTCCCAGGCCTAAGCCACCTTCCCACCTCAGCCTCCCAAGTAGCTGGAACTATAGGCATGTACCACCACACCCGACTAATGTTTTTTGTATGTGTGGGAGGGGTTTTTTGTTTGTCTGTTTTTGTTTTTGTTTTTTTGCAGAGATGGTGTCTCACTCTGTTACCTAGGCTGGTCTCGAACTACTGAGCTCAATCACTTCACCCACCTCGGCCTCCTAAAGTGCTGGGATTATAGGCATGAGCCATTGTGCCTGTCCTGTATCTCAGTATTAAAAAGGACTTTGAGAGGACCTCTAAAGATCCCCAGACCTGAGGAAAATGTCTGACCTACAGGAGCTCCACAAAGAGAACGATAACACCAGCAAACACTGTCACTGTGCCTAGTTCGTGCCAGAATCCGCTGAGAATTAAATTATTAAATACATAATTCAGTGAATTTCCCAGGATTGTGAGACACTCAGAGCAGTGAATGAAAACAGACCCACTCTAAGGCTTGTGATTACGAATTTCAGATCACTAGAGACAAGCAGGTCCTCCAGAGAAGAAATAAAGCAAGTAACTTGCAACAGATCAGGAATCAGAATGACTTCACACTAGCAATGCTGGAAGTGAGGAAATAGTGGCGCCATACCTTCAACATTCTGCAGAATAATTTCCAACCTAGAGTTCTATCCTCAGTTAAAATCTCAATCAAGGGTGAGAGTAGAATAAGAACATTTAGAAACATTCAAGATCTCAGAGAAAATCTGCCTCTCATGAGCCATTTCTCTGGTGGAGTGCTCCACCCAGTGAGGGACAGAGACCAAGAAAGAGGTCTGCTTGGAACCAGGAAGCTCCTTCACACAGAAGAGACAAAGGGAATTCCTAAGAGGATACTAATAGGATGTGTCTGGAGAACAGCTGTGCAGTGAACAGGATGAACACAGTCCAGACAGGAGCAGGGCAGACCCGTCCAGGAGGCATGTCATAGGGAAAAATAAGATGGGACTGATAAAGTGGTTACCTGATGTAGTTGACATTATTGAGGGAATTGTATAGTGCCATTAAGGACTTTAGAGGACCATTTGGTGAAAGGTATGCAGAAAACTAAGCAAATGCAAGCTCCATGGGGAAAAGTTGTACAAAGAAAATAAATGTAATTGTAGTGTACTATATGTTGACATTTACATGGCCATAATAATGTAAATGCCAAGTATTGATGTCTTAGGCACTGTGTGTGGATGTCTGAGAGCCATTCCAGCCCCATTCTCCCTTTCCCATCTTCTACTCTAGAGTGAGCAAATTCCTGCTTTCTCTTAATAATGCTTGGTAGATTTTTGTGGAGTCTTGCATATCTTTTGTTAGATATGTTTCTGGGTATTTGCAGGTGTATTTTTGATAATGTGGTAAATGGTATAAATTTTTAAGTTCATTTTCTAATTGCTTATTTCTAATGAGTAGAAATAGAACTATTGTCATGCATTGACCTAGTATCCAATTATCTTACTAAATTTACTAATTAATTCTAATCATTCATAGGGAGGTCTTTTTGGATTTTCTGCACACAGAATCATGCTGCCTGTGAATAATTATTTTTTTCAACTTTTGTCTTAGGTTAAGAGGTATATGTACAGGTTTGTTATGTAGGTAAATTGAATGTCATGATGGTTTGGTGTACAGATTATTTTGTCACCCATGTGATAAGCATATTACCCAACAGGTATTTCGATCCTCACTCTCCTCCCACCCTCCATCCTCAAGCAGGCCCCAATGTCTGTTGTTGCTTTCTTTGTGCTCGATCTTTAGCTCCCACATATAGGTGATAATATGTGATATTTGGTTTTCTGTTCCTATGTTAGTTCACTTAGGATAATAGCCTCCATCTCCATCCATGTTTCTGAAAAGACATGATTTGCTGCTTTCTTATGGCTTCATAGTATTCCGTGGTGTATATGTACCACATTTTCTTTATTCAGTCTACCATTGATGAGTATTTAGGTTGATTCTATGTCTTTGCTATTGTGAATAGTGCTATAATGAACATATGCACGCATGTGTCTTTATGGTAGAACAGTTAATATCCCTTTGGGGACATACCCAACAATGACATTGCTGGGTCGAATGGTATTTCTGTTTTAAGTTATTTGAGAAATCATCAAATTGCTTTCCATAATGGCTGAAATAATTTACATTCCCACCAGCAGTGTACAAGCATTCCCTTCCCTCCACATCCTTGCCAATATCTGTTATTTTCTGACGTTTTAATAATAGCCAATCTGACTGGTATGAGGTGATGAATAAGTATTTTTTCTTCTCTGTCATTCTACCTTTTATTTCTTTTCCTGATCTGATTGTGCTGGGTAGAAGTAATGATGGTAGTAGGTATTATTTTCTTGTTCCCAATCTCAGGGTGAAAGTCCTCAATATTTCGATATTCCAGATGATGTTAAACAAAACTTGCATGCTTGGAATAAACTCAGCTTGGTCGTAATAGATTATTCTTTTTATATATCGCTTCTTATAAATAATTTTATTTGTTCATAATTTGTTTAGGGTTTTAACATCTATATTCATAAGAGAGTCTGTACTTTTCTTGTTTTGAAATGTCTTTGTCAGATTGGTTTCAAGGTTATGCTGGTCTTATAAAATGAGAAGAGAATTATTTCCCCTTTTGTCATTCTCTGAAATAGTTTGTTGTGTAGGCTTACTTCTTCCTTAAATATTTGGAAACATTTACTGGTGAAGCCAACTGAGCCTGATATTTTTGTTGTAGGAAGTTTTTCAATTAAGGATCAGTTTTAAAATTATATATGACTCTTCAGATTTTCTATTTCTTCTTGTGTCCATTTTGGTATGACGAGTTTTTAAAAGAATGTATCCATTGTGCTTAAATGTTTACAGTTGTTGCCAAAGAGTTGTTTATGCCTTTTTGTTAGTGTCTGTAAGATCTGCACTTGTTTGCTTTTTATTATTTTTATTCCTGATATTTGTAATTTGTATCCTTACTTTTTTCTCGATAAATCTAGTCAGAGGTTCAGTCAATCTTATTAGTCTTTTTAAAGAACTAACTTTTGATTTTGTTGCTTTCTCTATTGTACATTCATTTTCTAATTTATTAATTGCTACTCTTCATAGCTCCCTTCCTTCTATTTTCTTGAGGTTTAATTTGCTCTTTCTTACCTAACTTTTTAAAATAAGTATTTAGGTCATTTATTTTCTCAATGCTTTTTTTTCTAAAATATAAATTTAAAGTTACCAGTTTCCCTGCGAGCACTTCAATTGCACACCAAGAGTGTGATCATTTCATGATCATTCAGTTCAAAATATTCTCTACTCTCAATTGTGATTTATTTCACCCAAGTGTATTTACAAATGTATTGCCTAATTTCCAAACACTTAGGTATTTTTTAAAATACCATCTAAAATTTATTTCTAGTTTAATTCTACTCGGTCAAGGATTATATTATTTTAATCATTTGAATTTGTTGAGCATTTCTTTGTGTCTCAACATATGTTTAATATTAGTTTTATTTTTATTTATTTATTTATTTTTGAGATAGAATCTCGTTCTGTCACCCAGCCTGGAGTGCAGCTGCACTCTCTCTCCTCACTGCAACCTCTGTGCCCTTGGTTCAAGCGATTCTCCTGCCTCAGCCTCCTGAGTAGCTGGGATTACAGGTGCATACCACCACACCCAGCTAATTTCTGTATTTTTAGTAGAGATGGGGTTTTGCCATGTTGGCCAGGCTGGTCTCGAACTCCTGGCCTCAAGTGATCGCCCACATTGGCCTCCCAAAATGCTGAAATTACAGACGTGATCACCACGCTCAGCCAATGTTAGTTGTAATTGTATTTGAAGAGGGACATATTCTGACATTTTGAGATGGAATCTTCTTCATATATCCATTAATTCAAGTTTGTTAATCTTGTTTCTCAAATCTCTTACATCATTTTTTTTTTTTTTTCTTGAGACGGAGTCTTGCTCTGTCGCCCAGGCTGGAGTGCAGTGGCTGGATCTCAGCTCACTGCAAGCTCCATCTCCCAGGTTTACGCCATTCTCCTGCCTCGGCCTCCCGAGTAGTCAGGACTACAGGCGCCTGCCACTTCGCCCGGCTAGTTTTTTTGTATTTTTTAGTAGAGACGGGGTTTCACCGTGTTAGCCAGGATGGTCTCGATCTCCTGACCTCATGATCTGCCCATCTCGGCCTCCCAAAGTGCTGGGATTACAGGCTTGAGCCACTGCGCCCAGCCAATCTCTTACATCTTTACTTAGGTTTACTGAGAGAGATGTATTAAAAACATCCATTGCCTTTTTTTTTTTATAGGGGGTCCGTTCCAAGATGGCTGAACAGGAACAGCCCTGGTCTGTAGCTCCCAGCATGATCTATGGAGAAGTCAGGTGATTTCTATATTTCCAACTGAGCTCTGAAGAGAGCAGTAGTTCTCCCAGTATGGTGTTTGAGCTCTGAGAATGGACAGACTGCCTCCTCAAGTCAGTCCCTGACCCCTGTGTATTCTAACTGAGAGATACCTCCCAGTAGGGGCTGACAGACACCTCATACAAGCAGGTGTCCCTCTAGGACGAAGCTTCCAGAGGAAGGATAAGGCAGCAATATTTGCTGTTCTGCAACCTCTGCTGGTGATACCCAGGCAAACAGGGTCTAGAGTGGACTTCCAACAAACTCCAACAGACCTGCAGCTGAGAGACCTGACTGTTAAAAGGAAAACTAACAAACAGGAAGGAATAGCATCAGCATCAACAAAAAGGACATCCACACCAAAATCCCATCTGTAGGTCACCAACATCAAAGACCAAAGGTAGATAAAACCACAAAGATCGGGAGAAACCAGAGCAGAAAAGCTGAAAATTCTAAAAACTAGAGCACCTCTTCTCCTCCAAAGGATCACAGCTCCTTGCCAACAATGGAACAAAGCTGGATGGAGGATGACTTTGACAAGTTGACCAAAGTAGGCTTCAGAAGGTCGGTAATAACAAACTTCTCCAAGCTAAAGAAGCATGTTCTAACCCATCGCAAGGAAGCTAAAAAACTTGAAAAAAGGTTAGACGAATGGCTAATTAGAATAAACAGTGTAGAGAAGACCTTAAATGACCTGATGGAGCTGAAAACCATGGCATGAGAACTTCGTGATGCATGCACAAGCTTCAATAGCCAATTTGATCAAGTGGAAGAAAGGATATCAGTGATTGAAGATCAAAATAATGAAATAAAGCAAGAAGATAAGATTAGAGAAAAAAGAGTAAAAAGAAATAAACAAAGCCTCCAAGAAATACGGGACTATGTGAAAATACCAAATCTACGTTTGCTTGGTGTACCTGAAAGTGACAGGGAGAATGGAACCAAGTTGGAAAACACTCTTCAGGATATTATACAGGAGAACTTCCCCAACCTAGCAAGGCAGGCCAACATTCAAATTCAGGAAATACAGAGAACACCACAAAGATACTCCTTGAGAAGAACAACCACCAGACCAATAATTGTCAGATTCACCAAGGTTGAAATAAAGGAAAAAATGTTAAGGGCAGCCAGAGAGAAAGGTCGGGTTACCCACAAAGGGAAGCCCATCAGACTAACAGCAGATCCCTCGGCAGAAACCCCACAAGCCAGAAGACAGTGGGGGCCAATATTCAACATTCTTAAAGAAAAGAATTTTCAACCCAGAATTTCATATCCAGCCAAACTAAGCTTCCTAAGTGAAGGATAAATAAAATCCTTTACAGACAAGCAAATGCTGAGAGATTTTGTCACCACCAGGCCTGCCTTATAAGAGCTCCTGAAGGAAGCACTAAACATGGAAAGGAACAGCCACTGCAAAAGCATGCCAAATTGTAAAGACCATTGATGCTATGAAGAAACTGCATCAACAGGCAAAATAACCAGCTAACATTATAATGACGGGATCAAATTCACACATAACAATATTAACCTTAAATGTAAATGGGCTAAATGCCCCAATTGAAAGACATAGACTGGCAAATTGGATAAAGAATCAAGACCCATAAGTGTGCTGTATTCAGGAGACCCATCTCATGTGCAGAGACACACACAGGCTCAAAATAAAGGGATGGAGGAAGATCTACCAACCAAAAGGAAAGCAAAAAAAAGCAGGGGTTGCAATCCTAGCCTCTGACAAAACAGACTTCAAACCAACAAAGATCTAAAGAGACGAAGAAGGCCATTACATAATGGTAAAGGAATCTCTTCAACAAGAAGAGCTAACTATCTTAAATATACATGCACCTAATACAGGAGCACCCAGATTCATAAAGCTAGTCCTTAGAGACCTACAAAGAGACTTAGACTCCCACACAATAATAATGGGACTTTAACACCCCACTGTCAATATTAGACAGATCAATGAGACAGAAAGTTTACAAGGATATCCAGGACTTGAACTCAGCTCTGCACCAAGCAGACCTAATAGACATCTACAGAACTCTCCACCCCAAATCAACAGAATATACATTCTTCTCAGCACTACATCACACTTGTTCTAAAACTGACAACATAATTGGAAGTAGAACAGAAATCACAACAAACTGTCTCTCAGACCACAGTGCAATCAAATTAGAACTCAGGATTAAGGAACTCACTCAAAACCACACAACTACACGGAAACTGAACAACCTGCTCCTGAATGACTACTGGGTAAATAACAAAATGAAGGCAGAAATAAAGATGTTCTTTGAAACCAATAAGAACAAAGACACAAAGTACCAGAATATCTGGGACACATTTAAAGCAGTGTGTAGAGGGAAATTTATAACACTAAATGCCCACAAGAGAAAGCAGGAAAGATCTAAAATCGACACCCTAACATCACAATTAAAAGAACTAGAGAAGCAAGAGCAAATACATTCAAAAGCTAGCAGAAGGCAAGAAATAACTAAGATCAGAGCAAAACTGAAGGAGATAAAGACACAAAAAACCCTTCAAAAAATCAATGAATCCAGGAGCTCGTTTTTTGAAAAGATCAACAAAATTGATAGACCACTAGCAAGACTAATAAAGAAGAAAAGAGAGAGGAATCAAATAGACGCAATAAAAAATGGTAAGAGGGATATCAACACCGATCCCACAGAAGTACAAACTACCATCAGAGAATACTATAAAGACCTCTATGCAAAAAAAAAAAAAAAAAAAAAAAAAAACTAGAAAATCTAGAAGAAATGGATAAATTCCTGCACACATACACCCTCCCAAGACTAAACCAGGAAGAAGTTGAATCTCTGACTAGGCCAATAACAGGCTCTGAAATTGAGGCAATAATTAATAGCCTACCAACCAAAAAAGTCCAGGACCAGACTGACTCACAGTCGAATTCTACCAGAGGTACAACGAGGAGCTGGTACCATTCCTACTGAAACTATTTCAATCAACAGAAAAAGAGGGAATCCTCCCTAACTCATTTTATGAGGCCAGCATCATCCTGATACCAAGGCCTGGCAGAGACACAGTAAAAAAGAGAGAATTTTAGACCAATATCCCTGATGAACATTGATGCAAATATCCTCAATAAAATACTGGCAAACTAAATCTAGCAGCACATGAAAAATTTTAGCCACCACGATCAAGTTGGCTTCATCCCTGGGATGCAAGGCTGGTTCAACATATGCAAATCAATAAACATAATCCATCATATAAACAGAACCAATGACAAAAACCACATGATTATCTCAATAGATGCAGAGAAGGCTTTCAACAAAATTCAACAGCCCTTCATGCTAAAAACTCTCAATAAACTAGGTATTGATGGAATGTATCTCAAAATAATAAGAGCTATTTATGACAAACCCACAGCTGATATACTGAATGGGCAAAAACTGGAAGCATTCCCTTTGAAAACTGGCACAAGACAAGGATGTCCTTTCTCACCCCTCCTATTCAACATAGTGTTGGAAGTTCTGGTCAGAGCAATCAGGCAAGAGAAAGAAATAAAGGTATTCAGTTAGGGAAAGAGGAAGTCAGATTGTCCCTGTTTGCAGATGACATGATTGTATATTTAGAAAACCCCATTGTCTCAACCCAAAAACTCCTTAAGCTGATAAGCAACTTCAGCAAAGTCTCAGGATACAAAATCAATGTGCAAAAATCACAAGCATTACTAGGCTGGGCGTGGTGGCTCATGCTGGTAATCTCAGCACTTTGGGAGGCCGAGGTGGGCAGATCACCTGAGGTCGGGGGTTTGAGACCAGCCTGACCAACATGGAGAAACCTCATCTCTATTAAAATACAAAAAAATTTAGCCAGACACAGTGGCGTATACCTGTAATTCCAGCTCCTTGGGAGGCTGAAGCAGGAGAATTGCTTGAACCCAGGAGGTGGAGTTGCTGTGAGCCGAGATCGCACCATTGCACTCCAGCCTGGACAACAAGAGCAAAACTCCATCTCAAAAAAAAAAAAAAAAAATCACAAGCATTCCTATACACCAATAACAGGCAAAAAGAGAGTCAAATCATGAGTGGACTCCCATTCACAATTGCTACAAAGAGAACAAAATACCTAGGAATCCAACTTACAAGGGATGTGAAGGACCTCTTCGAGGAGAACTACAAACCACTGCTCAACGAAATAAAAGAAGACACAAACAAATGGAAGAACATTTCATGCTCATGGATAGAAGGAATAAATATGAAAATAACCACACTGCCTAAGGTAATTTATAGATTCGATGCCCTCCCCATCAAGCTACCAATGACTTTCTTCACAGAATTGGAAAAAAACTACTTTAAAGTTCGTATGGAACCAAAAAAGAGCCCACATAGCCAAGACAATCCTGAGCAAAAAGAACAAAGCTGGAGGCATCACTCTACCTGACTTCAAACTATACTATAAGGCTACAGTAACCAAACAGCATGGTACTGGTACCAAAACAGATATATAGACCAATGGAACAGAACAGAGGCCTCAGAAATAACACCACACATCTATAACCATCTGATCTTTGACAAACCGACAAAAACAAGAAATGGGGAAACAATTCCCTATTTAATAAATGGTGCTGGGAAAACTGGCTAGCCATATGTAGAAAGCTGAAACTGGATCCCTTCCTTACATCTTATACAAAAATTAATTCAAGATGGATTAAAGACTTAAATGTTAGACCTAAAACCATAAAAACCCTAGAAGAAAACCTAGGCAATACCATTCAGGACATAGGCATGGGCAAAGACTTCACGACTAAAACACCAAAAGCAATGGCAACAAAACCAAAATAGACAAATGGGATCTAATTAAACTAAAGAGCTTCTGCACAGCAAAAGAAACTACCATCAGAGTGAACAGGCAACCTTCAGAGTGGAAGAAAATTTTTGCAATCTACCCATCTGACAAAGGGCTAATATCCAGAATCTACAAAGAACTTAAGCAAATTTACAAGAAAAAACAAACAACCCATCAAAAAGTGGGCAAAGGATATGAACAGACACTTCACAAAAGAAAACATTTATGCAGCCAACAGACACATGAAAATATGCTCATCATCACTGGTCATCAGAGAAATGCAATCAAAACCACAATGAGATACCATCTCATGCCAGTTAGAATGGCAATCATTAAAAGGTCAGGAAACAACAGATGCTGGAGAGGATGTGGAGAAATAGGAATGCTTTTACATTGTTGGTGGGGGTGTAAATTAGCTCAACTATTGTGGAAGACAGTGTGGTGATTCCTCAAGGATCTAGAACTAGAAATACCAATTGACCCAGCGATCCCATTACTGGGTATATACCCAAAGGATTATAAGTCATGCTACTATAAAGACTCATGTACACATATGTTTATTGCAGCACTATTCACAATAGCAAAGACTTGGAACCAACCTAATGTCCATCAATGATGGACTGGACTAAGAAAATGTGGGATATGTACACCATGGAATACTATGCAGCCATAAAAAAGGATGAGTTCATATCCTTTGCAGGGACATGGATGAAGCTGGAAACCATCATTCTCAGCAAACTATCACAAGGACAGAGAATCAAACACCACATGTTCTCACTCATGGGTGGGAGTTGATCAGAGGGAACACTTGGACACAGGGCAGGGAACATCACACACTGGAACCTATAGGGGGCTGGGGAGCTGGAGGAGGGATAGCATTAGGAGAAATACCTAATGTAAATGAGAAGTTGATGGGTGCAGCAAACCAACATGGCATATGTGTACCTATGTGGCAGACCTGCACATTGTGCATACCCTAGAACTTAAAGTATAATTGAAAAAAAAAAAAACCATCCACTGTAGTTATAATTTCCTTTTCCTTCTATTTCTTCCAGTTTTATTTTCCCTGAGGCTATATTATTAGTGGCATATAATTTAGAATTTGATATCTTCTGACAGATGGACAATTTATCATCATTAAATCTCTCCTTTTTTATTTGATCATGCTTTTTATCATAAAGTCTGCTATTTCTACTTCTGGTTTAAAAAAATGTTTTCACCATGAATGTGTATTGAGTTCTGTCAAATGCTTTTTCTGCATCTATTAAAGTGATTATATAATTTTTGTTTGCTTGTTTGTGTTTTGAGACAGAGTTGTGCTCTTGTTGCCCAGGCTGGAGTGCAATGGAGCGATCTCGGCTCACTGTAACCTCCACCTCCTGGATTTAAGCAATTCTCCTGCCTCAGCCTCCTGAGTAGCTGGGACTACAGGCGCCCACCACCATGCCCGGCTAATTTTTGTATTTTTTAGTAGAGACGGGTTTCACCATGTTAGCCAGACTGGTCCCGAACTCCTTACCTCAGGTGATTCACCCGCCTTGGCCTCCCAAAGTGCTTGGATTATAGATGTGAGCCACCGCATCTGGCCTATATAATTTTTTATTTCATTAATGTGATATATTAATTTCTTATTGCTGCTGTAACAAACTACCACAGGGCTAGTGACTTAACACAAATTTATTGTATATTCAAAAGTACAAAAAGAGGTTCACTGGGCTATACTCAAGGTGTTAACAGGACTCTGTTCTTTTCTGGAAGGTCTATGGGAGAATTAGTTTTTGTATTTTTTACAACTTCTAGAGGCTGCCTGCATTCTTTGGCTCACGGTGCCCATCCATCTTCACAGCCACCAATGGTCAGTGGAGTCTTTCTCATACCACATCACTCTGATACTCTTCTGCCTCCCTCTTCCACACTTGGGTCTCTGTGATTACATGAGGTCCAACTAGGTTAATTCAGGATAATCTCCATATTTTAAGGTTAGCTGATTAATTACATTTGCTACATCAATTTCCCTTTGGCACCTTAATTTCCCTTTGAGGTGTAAGATAATCACAGGTTGCAGGGATTATTAGGGCATAGACATTTTTGGAGGGCTGTCATTCACATGTTGTGAACTCTGTTTTTTCTGAAATGTTACATCAACCTTGAATTCATATGAGACAAACTCCACATTGTTATGATGTATTCAGCTTGTTCTTTATTAATAGACTTAATTTGCTAATATTTTGTTAATGACTTTTGCATTTGTGTTCATGAGGAATATTTGTCCATAAATTTCTTTTTTAATAACGTCTTTGTCAGCTTTTGGTATCATGGTTTTGCCAGCCTAATAGAAAAAGTTGAAGGGAATTCTCTTCTACATTCTTCATGAATTTAGTTATGGTTGGTATTACTTCTGTTTGTTCGTTTTTAAACAGCTTTACTGGGATGTAAATTTTAGATCATAAAATTCACTCTGTATAAGTTTACATCTTAATAATTTTTATAAATTCTTAGAGTTGTAGAGCCATCACCACAATCCAGTTTTAGAACATTTCAATTACCCCAAAAAGCTTCCACATAGCCACCCACGGCACCAAGCAACCACTACTTAACAGATTTGCCTTTCTGATTTTATATAAATGGATTCATACAATATATAATCTTTTGGCTTCTTTTACGTAGTTTTTTTTTTTTTTTTTTTTTGAGGCGGAGTCTCACTCTGTCACCCAGGTTGGAGTGCAGTGGCGCAATCTCAGCTCACTGCAACCTCTGCTTCCCAGGTTCAAGCGATTCTCCCCTCAGCCTCCCCAGTAGCTGGGATTACAGGCACCCACCATCATGCCCAGCTGATTTTTGTATTTTTGTAGAGACGGGGTTTCACCATGTTAACCAGGCTAGTCTCGGACTCCTGACCTGAGGTGATCCCTCCACCTTGGCCTCCCAAAGTGCTGGGATTACAGGCATGAGCCACCATACCTAGCCCTTAGTGTGTTTTAGTGTTTCATCCATGTTGTAGCATGTATGAATACTTCATTCCTTTGTATTGCTATATAGTACTATTTGCATGGATATACTATTTTTTATTCATTTACCAGTTGATAAACATTTATATTTTGGCTATTATGAGTAATGCTGTTATAGACATTCAAATGATGTCTTCATATCAACCTATGTATATGGATATATATTCTCACTTCTAGGTACCTAGTAGTAGAATTACTGGGTTGAATATACAAAGAACTCTTACCCTTTCATAATAAGAAAATAAACAACCCAATTAAAAACTGTGCAGAAGTTTTGAATATACATTTCACCAAAGAAAATATATGAATGGCGGTGGGCGGAGCAAGATGGCCGAATAGGAACAGCTTCAGTCTCCATCTCCCAGCGCGAGCGACACAGAAGACCGGTGATTTCTGCATTTTCAACTGAGGTACTGGGGTCATCTCACTCGGGAGTGCCGGACAATC
>NC_045435.1:156879794-156974738 GCF_002776525.5 Piliocolobus tephrosceles | reverse complement strand
TAATCTGAATTGAGATGTGCTCTTAACTGTAAAACACAAATTCAGTTTAAAGGACCTCTTCAAGGAGAACTACAAACCACTGCTCAGTGAAATCAAAGAGGACACAAACAAATGGAAGAACATACCATGCTCATGGATAGGCAGAATCAATATTGTGAAAATGGCCATACTGCCCAAGGTTATTTATAGATTCAATGCCATCCCCATCAAGCTACCAATGAGTTTCTTCACAGAATTGGAAAAAACTGCTTTAAAGTTCATATGGAACCAAAAAAGAGCCCGTATTGCCAAGACAATCCTAAGTCAAAAGGACAAAGCCGGAGGCGTCACGCTACCTGACTTCAAACTATACTACAAGGCTACAGTAACCAAAACAGCATGGTACTGGTACCAAAACAGAGATAGAGACCAATGGAACAGAACGGAGCCTTCAGAAATAATGCCACACATCTACAACCATCTGATCTTTGACAAACCTGACAAAAACAAGAAATGGGGAAAGGATTCCCTATTTAATAAATGGTGCTGGGAAAATTGGCTAGCCATAAGTAGAAAGCTGAAACTGGATCCTTTCCTTACTCCTTATACGAAGATTAATTCAAGATGGATTAGAGACTTAAATGTTAGACCTAATACCATAAAAACCCTAGAAGAAAATCTAGGTAGTACCATTCAGGACATAGGCATGGGCAAGGACTTCATGTCTAAAACACCAAAAGCAACGGCAGCAAAAGCCAAAATTGACAAATGGGATCTCATTAAACTAAAGAGCTTCTGCACAGCAAAAGAAACTACCATCAGAGTGAACAGGCAACCTACAGAATGGGAGAAAATTTTTGCAGTCTACTCATCTGACAAAGGGCTCATTTCCAGAATCTACAAAGAACTCAAGCAAATATACAAGAAAAAAACAAACAACCCCATCAAAAAGTGGGCAAAGGATATGAACAGACATTTCTCAAAAGAAGACATTCATACAGCCAACAGACACATGAAAAAATGCTCATCATCACTGGCCATCAGAGAAATGCAAATCAAAACCACAATGAGATACGATCTCATACCAGTTAGAATGGCAATCATTAAAAAATCAGGAAACAACAGGTGTTGGAGAGGATGTGGAGAAATAGGAACACTTTTACACTGTTGGTGGGATTGTAAACTAGTTCAACCATTATGGAAAAGAGTATGGCAATTCCTCAAGGATCTAGAACTCGATGTACCATATGACCCAGCCATCCCACTACTGGGTATATACCCAAAGGATTATAAATTATTCTACTACAAAGACACATGCACACGTATGTTTATTGCGGCACTATTCACAATAGCAAAGACTTGGAATCAACCCAAATGTCCATCAGTGACAGACTGGATTAAGAAAATGTGGCACATATACACCATGGAATACTATGCAGCCATAAAAAAGGATGAGTTTGCGTCCTTTGTAGGGACATGGATGCAGCTGGAAACCATCATTCTTAGCAAACTATCACAAGAAGAGAAAACCAAACACCGCATGTTCTCACTCATAGGTGGGAACTGAACAATGAGATCACTTGGACTCGGGAAGGGGAACATCACACACTGGGGCCTATCATGGGGAGGGGGGAGGGGGGAGGAATTGCATTGGGGAGTTATACCTGATATAAATGATGAATTGATGGGTGCTGACAAGTTGATGGGTGCAGCACACCAACATGGCACATATATACGTATGTAACAAACCTGCACGTTATGCACATGTACCCTAGAACTTAAAGTATAATAATAAAAAAAGAAAAAAGAAAAGAAAATATATGAATGGCTAATAAGCACATGAAAAGGTGCTCAGCATCTTTAGTCATTATGGAAATCCAAATTAATACCACAATGAGCTATCAGTACACACCCACTAGAATGGTTATAATCTAAAAGACTAATTGCTATCTAGCATTGGTGAGGATGTGGCTAAACCGAAACCCTCAAATGTTGCTGATGAGAACATAAAATAGCTTAGCCACTTTGGAAAACAGCCTGGTATTTTTAAAAGTTAAACACAAACCCAGCAATTCCTGGGAAAGCACATTATTCCCGGGAAAGTGCAAAAACCAACTCTGTATAAGCCAAACCTACCCCAAGGACAACATATAAGTTACCCTGTAAGGTTCTCATTTACTGGTTGCAAATTTTATGTGTGGTATTGCCTTATATACTTCTTATAATACATGAACTCACACTATGTGTTGTTTGTGAACATGTATACATACAAAAATACGGTTGTCAAGTGTTAACACCATCACCAGGATAGCAGTTGTTTCTGCTAAAGAAATGGTGTGGGGGCCGGGTGCAGTGGCTTTCACACCCGTAATCCAGCACTTTGGGAGGCCAAGGCAGGTGAATCACGTGAAGTTAGGAGTTCAAGACCAGCCTAGCCAACATCGCGAAACCATGTCTCTACTAAAAATACAAAAATTAGCCAGGTGTTAAACTAAAGGGCTTCTCCACAACAAAAAAAACTATCATCAGAGGGAACAGGCAATCTATGGAATGTGAGAAAATTTTTGCAATCTACCCATCTGACAAAGGTCCAATATCCAGAATCTACAAGGAACTCAAACAAATTTACAAGAAAAAAACAACCCCATCAAAAAGTGGTGAAAGAATATGAACAGACACTTCTCAAAAGAAGACATTTATGCAGCCAGCAAACATGAAAAAAAGCTCAACATCACTGAACACTAAAGAAATGCAAATCAATCACGATGAGGGCCAGGCACAGTGGCTCACGCCTGTAACCCCAGCACTTTGGGAGGCCAAGGCGGGTGGATCATTTGAGGTCAGGAATTCGAGACCAACCTGGTCAACATGGTGAAACCCCATCTCTACTAAAATAACAAAAATTAGCCGGGCATGGTGGTGCGTGCCTGTAGGTCCAGCTACTCAAGAGGCTGAGGCAGGAGAATCATCTGAACACAGGAGGCAGAGGTTGCAGTGAGCTGAGATCACGCCACTGCACTCCAGCCTGGGTGACAGAGCAAGACTCTGTCTCAGACAAAAAACACAGAATGATGATTATTAAAAAGTCAAGAAACAATAGATGCTGGCGAGACTATGGAGAAATAGGAACGCTTTTACACTGTTGGTGGGAATGTAAATTAGTTCAACCATTGTGGAAGACAGCATGGTGATTCCTCAAGGATCTAGAACCAGAAATACCTTTTGACCCAGAAATCCCATTACTAGGTATACACTCAAAGGAATTTAAATGATTCTACTATAAAGACACATGCACACATGTTTATTGCAGCACTATTTACAATAGCAAAGACATGGAATCAACCCAAATGCCCATCAATGATAGACTGGATTAAGAAAATGTGGCACATATACACCATGGAATACTATGCAGCCATAAAAAGGAATGAGATCATGTCCTTTGCAGGAACATAGATGAAGCTGGAAGCCATCATCCTCAGCAAACTAACACAGGAACAGAAAACCAAACACTGCATGTTCTCACTCATAAGTGGGAGTTGAAAATTGAGAACACATGGACACAGGGAGGGGAACAACACACACTGAGGGCTATCGCGGGGGTGGACAGAAAGAGGAGAGAGAGCATTAGGACAAACAGCTAATGCATTTGGGGCTTAAAACGTAGATGACTGGTTGATAGGTGCGGCAAACCACCATGGCACATATGTAACAAACCTGCACATTCTGCACATGTATTCTGGAACTCAAAGTAAGAAAAAAAAAAGTTAAAAATAAAAAATTAGTCAGGCATGGTGGCACACACCTGTAGTCCCAACTACTCAGGGAGGCTGAGGCACAAGAATTGCTTGAACCCAGGAGGCAGAGCTTGCAGTGAGCCAAGATTGCACCAGCCTGGGTGACAGAGCCAGACTACATCTCAAAAAAAAAAAAAAAGGGGGGGGGGTGGAGATTAGAAAAGGCCACAAAAAAGTTTTTGGTAAGCTTTTCTTCCATACAAGTGTGAAGCATATATGATGAAATGCTGACATTTGTTAAATCCAAGAGAAAAAATTATCCATGTTACTATTTTTTAAAAAGAAGCTTTGCCTAACCCAGGGTCACAATTTTCTCCTATTTTTGTTTTTCCTAGAAGTTTTTTGGCTTTGGTTCTTTATAGATGGCACTCTGTTGCAAAATGAGCCCCATTCTGGTTGAAGGGACATACGATGGGCGGCCAGTTTCTGTGGCTCCAGTCTTGTTTGGAGCCCTGCAGACAAGGGAAGATGGTTCTCCTCCTGCTGGGCCCCCACTCCCTTTCCTGGAAGTCTCACCTGCAGTGATGCATCATGGTCCCCGGTCGTCTTTATTACCCCAACACTAGCGTGAGCAGAGGTTACAAACTTTATTGTTCGGCCTGTGCAGTGTTGTTTTTTATTTGTTTAAGTTAATTGGTGCTAACATTTGAAAACCAGGGGCTGGGCGCAGTGGCTCAAGCCTGTAATCCCAGCACTTTGGGAGGCCGAGACGGGCGGATCACCAGGTCAGGAGATCGAGACCATCCTGGCTAACATGGTGAAATCCCGTCTCTACTAAAAAATACAAAAAACTAGCCGGGCGAGGTGGCGGGCGCCTATAGTCCCAGCTACTCGGGAGGCTGAGGCAGGAGAATGGCGTAAACCTGGGAGGCGGAGCTTGCAGTGAGCTGAGATCCGGCCACTGCACTCCAGCCTGGGCGACAGAGCGAAACTCCGTCTCAAAAAAAAAAAAGAAAGAAAAAAAGAAAACCAGGAAAACAGCATTAAAAAATTGAGTAGCCAGCTTTTCATGAGAAGCCTTTGAACACAAGGAGCCACGTTTTATTTTAGTTCCTCCCTTTGGATGGGCTGGCTCTCCAAGTCACCCCACATGTGCCCCTCTATTGTCTCCCAGACCCGGAGGCGGAGGCCAGGGTCAACTTCCTGCCTTGATACCTTCCTACTGCTGCCCGCTTGGGTGGCTGATGTTACATGCGGAGTCCCATCTACAGGTTTTCTATTGTCTTCCCTTTTCAGCATATCACCTGGCCTTGTGACAGCCTTGATGAATTAGGATCATAGTCCACATTCTGCATATGAAGAAACTGCCCAAGGGCATATAGCTGCTAAGTGCTAGCTGGCTTTGGGGCCCTACCTCTCCGCTCTCAGTCTCATTTTACTGGGTCTCATTGCCCTGGGAACTGGGGCTTCAAGCATTGGTGATGCAAATTGCTAAGGGCACAGGTGTGTTACTAGTCCTGCCATGCACACTTGTCAGAGGTTCTTGGAGCAGGAAGGAAGCTGGCATCTGTGTCTTCTGTGCTGGCATCTTCAGGGAATAGCAGGAACTCAGTCTTCTAAGATGAGGGCTTTGCTTGATTAATGTTTGATGAATGAATTAATAAATGGATAAACTGTCATTCTGAGTAGCCCATGTATGTTTAAGCATTAATCAAAATAAATTTTAACTGCAGAAATACATTAGTGGAAGCATAAAGGAAAAGGAGAAAGGGCTGGCCTGCAATGTCCCAGAAACCATACCAGGGCTTCACCCCAAGGCTCTTTCATCCAAAGGCCCAACATTCAAGAGAAGACTTCCCGTGAAAAGCATAAACAATTATATTTACACCTGTGGGGTAAACTGGAGAGAATTTAAGGGGATCTATATGTAAGAGTCATTGCATTTCTCTGCAATATGTAATTATGACGATGAAAATAAAATGCAAGTATTAAGAGGCACTGAATTTATATGAAACTTCTAATACAACCTTTGCAAAAATATTTGATGAAAATCCTATGGCCCGGCACAGTGGCTCAAGCCTGTAATCCTGGCACTTTGGGAGGCCTAGGGTGGATTGCTTGATCCCAGGAGTTTGAGACCAGCCTGGGCAACACAGGGAAACCCCATTTCTACAAAAAATTTAAAAAGTAACCGGATGTGGTGGCAGGTGCCTGTAATCCCAGCTACTCAGCAGGCTAAGGTGAGAGGATCACCTGAGGCCAGGAGGCCGAAGCTGCAGTGAACCATGATTGTGCCAATGCACTCCAACCTGGGCCACAGAGTGAGACTCTGTCTCCAAAGACAGAAAGAAAAAAGGAAAGAAAGGAAGAAAGGGAGGGAGGGAGGGAGAAAGAGGGCCACAGAGTGAGACCCTGTCACCAAAGAAAGAAAAAAGGAAAGAAAGGAAGAAAGGGAGGAAGGGAGGAAGGGAAGGAGGAGGAAAGAGGGAAGGAAGGAAGGAAGGAAGGAAGGAAGGAAGGAAGGAAGGAAGGAAGGAAAAGAGGGAGAGAGGGAAGGAAGGAGAGAGGGAGGGAAAGAGGGAAGACAGAGAGGGAGGAAGGAAGGGGAATGGGAGGGAGGGAGGGAGGGAGGGAGGGAGGAAGATCTTAAGCTTTCTAGCATGAAAATTCCTGATGTTTTTAGTGACAGTCTGTAAATTCTTCACAGTCCATATTGATGAAAACCTTTGGCAAAATAGTGTTAATTTTCTTTACAATATTTATTTGAAAGTTACAACAGTACAGATTGTATATAAAGACTGTAATTGAGATTTTACTTCTTTCATTGAAAAATTGTTAAAATTTTTAACTGCCAGTGGTGGTAGCTCATACCTGTAATCCCAGCATTTTGGGAGGCTGAGGCTGGCGGATTGCTTGAAGCCCAAAGTTCAAAACCAGACTGGGCAACATGGTAAAACCCCATCTCTATAAAAAAAAAACACACACACAAAAAATTAGCCAGGTGTGGTGGCATGTGCCTGAAGTCCCAGCTACTCAGGAGACTGAGGTGGATCACTTGAGCCATGACTGCACCACTGAACTCCAGCCTGGGTGACAGAGTAGGACTCTATAACCAAAAAAAAAAATTAAAAAAAAAAAAAATTCATAGCAACATTATGGATAAATTTTGAATCTAATCAAATATTTTTAGATCTAGTGTTAAAAAATAAAGAGAAACCCTAATTTAAAGACTTATATTTCTTGTTGGAGCAGGCACGCTGTAGCTTGGCATGAGAGGCAGCAGAGCATGCCAGCAGCAGACAAACATAATTGTCTGACACATCACTAGATAATACTTTTGGCCTTGTTTGTAGTGTTTAAGTTTAGGCCAAGGATCCAAAATGCATCTTGAGACTTCAGAAAGATTCAGAAACTGTTGGATTGTTTTGTAAAAACAGATCTGGGACTATGGTCTAGAGTTGTGCCCACCTGAGCTCTGGTCTCCCTGCAGAAGCCCCTCCTCCATCTCTCTTTTCTCCCCAGTCCTAACGGGCTGCACTTTGGCAGTGAGCAATTATCTTGGAGCACACAGAGCACCAGCTCCTCCAATAGTGCTATAGGCCCCTTGTCCACAGAGGACAGTAGCATACTCTGCAACTTTGCAGAGGAAGTGGTTGAGTGGTCCAGCTTCTCCCTGGTCATATGCGGCCAGTCCATGAGGCTGTATGTCAAGCACTGGGATTGTGACCTACAGAGACTGTGGTGTGCTTGTTCAAACCTGTTCTTCTTCCAAGAAGCCCCAGGAGAAGGGCACTCACCATCCCAGGCTTGACCTCACTGCCCTAAATGCTGAGGGCTTCCAAAACCTCAGGGCCTAACTCTAACACAGGTAGAATGCTCTGATCTGTCAGATGCAGAACAATAGTTCTCCAAAATTCCAAAAAGTATGTCATGAATAAAAAAAAATGAATATTACCTTGCTTGGGTAAGTTGATTTATTATCTCAGACCATTTAAAGGCTAAGCTCTTAGCCAGAATACCCAAAGCAATCCTAAGCAAAAAGAACAAAGTCAGAGGCATCACACTATTCAACTTCAAACCATATTACGAGGCTACAGTAACCAAAACAGTATGGTACAGGTGCAAAAACAGATACATAGACCAATGGAATAGAATAGAAAACTCAGAAATAAAGCCACATGCCTACAGCCATCTGATCTTCAACAAAGTCAACAAAAATAAACCATGGCAAAAGGACTTCCTATTCAACAGATAGTGCTGGGATAGTTGGCTAACCATATGCAGAAGATTGAAACTGGACTCTTACCTTTCACCACATACGAAAATTAACTCAAGATGGATTAAAAAGTTAAATGTAAAATTTCAAAGTATAAGAATCCTAGAAGAAAGCCTAGGAAACACCATTCTGGACATCAGCCTAAGCAAAAAATTTATGACTAAGTCCCCAAAAGCAACTGCAACAAAAACAAAAATTGACAAGTGGGACCTAATTAAACTAAAGAGCTTCTGTACAGCAAAAGAAACTATCAACAGAGTAAACAAAATGGGAGAACATGTTCTCAAGCTAAACAATCTGACAAAGATTTAATATCCAGAATCTATAAGGAACTTAAACAACTCAACAAGCAAAAAACAAACAACCCCATTAAAAAGTGAGCAAAAGAGATGAACAGACACTTCTCAAAAGAAGACATATAAGCAGTCAACAAACATATGAAAAAATGCTCAACACATCACTAATCATCAGAGAAATGCAAATCAAAACCATACTGAGATACTATCTCACATCAGTCAGAATGGCTATTATCAAAAAGTCAAAAAAAACAACAGATGCTGGTGAGGGTTCAGAGAAAAGGGAATGCTTTATACACTGTTGGTGGGAATGTAAATTAGTACAGCCACTGTGAAAAACAGTTTGGAGATTTCTCAATGAACTTAAAACAGAACTACCATTTGACCCAGCAATTCCATTACTGGGTATATACACAAAAGAAAATAAATCATTCTACCAAAAAGACACAAAAACTCATATATTCAGCATTACACCATTCACAATAACAAAGACACAGAATCAACCCAGGTGCCCATCAGTAGTGGATTGGATAAAGAAAATGTGCTACATACACACCATGGAATACTACCGGCCATAGAAAAGAACAAAATCATGTCTTTTGCAGCAACATGGATGCAGCTAGAGGCCATCATCCTAAGCAAGATAAGGCAGGAACAGAAAACCAAATACTGTATGTTCTCTCTTACAAGTGAGAGCTAGACATTGGATAGTAATGGACATAAAGATGGCAACAATAGACACTGGGGATAGAAAGACAAAAAGGGAGGGGAGAAAGCATTGAAAAACTACCTATTGGGTACTATGCTCACTACCTGGGTATTGGGATCATTTATATCCCAAACCTCAGCATCATGCAGTACATCCATGTAACAAACCTGCACATGCACCCCTTGAATTTAAAATAAAAGCTGAAAATATTTTTTTAAAAAAGACTAAGTTCTTAGAGTCATGATTGACATTAAGCACAAATACTGCCCCCTGTAAACAAGTGAATGTTCACAGGGAACCAACATGACCGGCATGAGACAAAACATAAGTAAGCCTCTAAATTCTTAACCTGGAGTCCACAGACACTTCCCAAGGGATCCAAGGATACAATTTAGGGCTCCATGAACTTGGGCGGGAAAAACTGACATCCTTACTTTCAATAACCTCTGACTGAAATGTACTTTTCTATTATGAGTATAGGCCACAGTGCTAGCAGTACCCATAGCTTTATTCCAATAGAAATCACAGATATTTTCATAGCTCATTACAATTGTCATGGACATCTTAAAACATTATTTTCACGCGTCCCCACTTCAAAAGCATGATAGGTGATATGCCTGCCACTCAGTCTTGTTATTTAATGCATTAACCGGAGAAGTGCATATAATACTACATCACATATTTGTTTTTTCTTAGGTTTTCATAACTGAATGATGATGTAATTTATTTTCCTTTTAATGATTTGTATCTTATTTGATGCACTTAGTCATTATTCTGAGGGGTCCATAGGCTCCTCAACTCTGCCAAGGGCGTTCCTGACACACAGAAGGTAAAGAACTTCTAAGTACCTAAACCACCAGTTCCCATTCCATTTGGGGAGCAACAGAGGAGGCTGAGGCAAGATCCTTGCCAGTGGGAGGGAAAGAGGGCTCTCCTAATCCCATTCAGAGGCTGACCTGGCTCTGGGGAATTTGACTTGCCGTGTTTTCCATTCTGTTTTGGCACACTCTTAAAAAACACTTGGTGTGATTTGGTTGTGTCTCTGCCCAAATCTCATCTTAAATTCCCACAGGTTGTGGGAGGGACCCAGTGGGAGGTGGATGAATCATGGGGGCAGGTCTTTCTCATGCTGTTCTCGTAATGGTAAATAAGTTTCAAGAGATCTGATTATTTTAACAAGCGGAGTTTCTCTGCACAGTTTCTTTTTTTGCCTGCTGCCCTCCATGTAAGATGTGACTTGCTCCTTCTTGCCTTCCGCCATGATTGTGAGGCTTCCCCAGCCACATGGAACTGTAAGTCCATTACACCTCTTCTGTAAATCACCCAGTCTCAGGTACGTCTTTATCAGCAGCATGAAAACAGACTAATACAGTAAACTGGTACCAGTAGAGTAGGGTGTTGCTGAAAAGATACCTGAAAATGTGGAAGCGACTTTGGAACTGGGTAGCAGTCAGAGGTTGGAACAGTTTGGAGGGCTCAGAAGAAGACAGGAAAATGTGGGAAAGTTTGGAACTTCCTAAAGACTTGTTGAATGGCTTTGACCAAAATGCTGATTAACTATATGGACAATGAAATCCAGGTTGATCTGGTCTCAGATGGAGATGAGGAACTTGTTGGGAACTGGAGCAAAGGTGACTCTTGCTATGTTTTAGCAGAGACTGGCAGCATTTTGCCCTTATCCCAGAGATTTGTGGAACTTTGAACTTGAGGGAGATGATTTAGGGTATCTGGCAGAGGAAATTTCTAAGCAGCAAAGCATTCAACAGGTAACTTGGGTGTGTTAAAAGTATTCAGTTTAAAATGAGAAACAGCATAAAAGTTTGCAAAATTTGCAGCCTAACAATGCACTAGAACAGCACATCCCATTTTCTGAGGAGAAATTCAAACCAGCTGCATAAATTTGCATAAGTAATGAGAAGCCAAATGTTAATCCCCAAGACAATGGGGAAAATGTCTCCAGGGCATTTCAGAGGTCTTCACAGCAGCCACTCCCATCACAGGCCTGGAGGCCTAGGAAGAAAAAATGGTTTCATGGGCCAGGCCCATGCTGTGTGCAGCCTAGGAACTCGGTGCCCTGTGTCCCAGCCACTCTAGTTGTGGCAGAAAGGGCCAACATAGAGCTCAGGCCATAGCTTCAGAGGGTGCAAATCCCAAACCTTGGCAGATTCCATGTTGTGTTGGTCCTGCAGGTGTGCAGAAGACAAGAACTTAGATTTGGGAATCTCCACCTAGATTTCAGAGATGTACAGAAATGCTTGGATGCCCAGACATAAGTTTGCTGCAGAGGTGGGGTCTTCATGCAGAACCTCTGCTAGGGCAATGCAAAAGGGAAATGTGGGATCAGAGCCCCCTCACAGAGCCCCCACTAGGGTACTGCCTGGTGGAACTATGCTAAGAGGGCCATTGTCCTCCAGACCCCAAAATGGTAGATCCACCAACAGCTTGCACCGTGCACCTGGAAAAGCCACAGACTCTCAATGCCAGCCCATGAAAGCAGCTGGGAGAGAGGCTGTGCCGTGCAAAGCCAGAGGGGTGGAGCTGTGCAAGACCATGGGAAGCCACCTTTCATATCAGCGTGACCTGAATGTGAGACATGGGGTCAAAATAGATCATTTTGGAGCTTTAAGATTTGACTGCCCTGCTGGATTTCGGACTTGCATGCGGCCTGTAGCCCCTTTGTTTTAGCCAATTTCTCCCATTTGAAATGGGTATAGTTACCCAATGCCTGTAGCCCTATTGTATCTGAGAAATAACTCACTTTCAATTTTACAGGCTTATAGGCTCAGATTTGCCTTATCTCAGATGAGACTTTGGACTATGGACTTTTGAGTTAATGCTGAAATAAGTTAAGACTTTGGGAGACTGTTAGGAAGGCATGATTGGTTTTGAAATGTGAGGACACAAGATATGGGAGAGGCGAGGGGTGGAATTATGTGATTTGGCTGGGTCCCCACTCACATTTCACCTGAATTCCCACGTGTTGTGGGAGGAATCGGGTGGAAGGTGGCTGAATCATGGTGGCAGGTCTTTCTCATGCTGTTCTCATGATGGTGAATAAGTCTCACAAGATCTAATGGTTTCAAAAAGGGGAGTTTCTCTGCACAGGATCTCTTTATGCCTGCTGCCCTCCATGTAAGATGTGACTTGCTCCTCCTCGTCTTCCACCATGATTGTGAGGTTTCCCCAGCTACATGGAACTGTAAGTCTATTACACCTCTTTCTTTCGTAAATCACCCAGTCTCAGGTATGTCTTTATCAGCAGCATGAAAATGGACCAATAAAACACTTACAACACTTCAAATATTTTGGATCTCTGGAAAACAGCTTGAGAAATGTGGATTTAAGGAATGACTTTGCCTGGGGAAGAGTCTGGAATTGCTTGGTGTTGTTAAACAATGTGTTAATGTTAAACCTTTTTGGAGCAAAATAAATCAGGTGATGCCTTCTTAGTCTACAAGTCATAGCTCATGCAGGAGGTGGCAGGTTGAACATATCAGCAATCTGGAACCTTACCCACCCTTTGCTCATGGTCCAGAATTTATTAATATGAACAGGCTACTGCTGGGGTTCCATGCTGGGCTGAGGGGCCTGTCTTCCAGAAGAGGGGATCTTTGGAGAAGCACGGAGCTCCTACCCCAGCCACTGCCCTATTGGGTTACACAGGGACCTGCAGGGTTGCAGTGCATGCTCCTGCTGGGACCAAGGGCTGTGCTTGCCTGTGGCTGAAGAAACTAACTGGGAAATAACACTTGTGGTCTTGTTTATTGTATTTCATTTAAGTTGGGGATCTAAAACACATGTCCTAGATTGCAGAAAAGTCAGGGACTGGTGGGCTGTTTGGGTTTATGCTATTCATCAACGGCAAGACAAATCCAAGAGCTGACCCACTGAGAGGCCCCCATTGCCTCCCAAAGCCAGCGCCACAGAAATCAGGACAGCTCTGGGAACCAGGATTAGCCCATCCACACTGGATGCCTGTCAAAGGGAGAGCCACTCCAGAAAGACTAGTTTCAAAGAGTATCTTAGCTGATCTGTTTCTCACGGTCAAAGAAATAAAGCAGGTTTAGGTAAAGTACTCAGCTTTTCTTTCTCTACTTTGCCCAGTCATGCTTGTAGAGATACTGAGGGACTTGCTAAGCAGTCTTAGGGGAAAACTTCAATATGCTCACATTTCCACATCAGTGGTCTGTAACCCTCTCTAAAGTGTTCTGTAAACAGTCTTCCTCTAAGCACTGAGGTTAGTGCCAAGCATTCCTGCAGCTTCTCCTTAGAATACACTTAGCCAAGACACTGCCTGGCTGATAAGTGGCCTTTGCTGCCTGCACTCTCACCTAGCGGGCAGCAGCACCAAGACTGAACTCCCACCCAGAAGAGCAGGAACCCCTGCGGTGTGCAGGTCCCTGGCCCTCTGTCCCACAATATTGCAAGTGCAGAGCCGTCCCACACCACACGCGATGCTTGACAGAGCTTGATCATCCACTCTCTCCAACAAAGGTATCATTGTTACTCCTGAATGTGAACTGAGAGTTGAAAATAGAAAACTTTAGAATAGCTTGTGTTGTATGTGAAGTGATATTTCCTTAATATAAACTTGATATTTTTAAGGAGCTGCCATGCATCAGAGGCTTTTTTTTTTTTTTTTTTTGGTAACAGTTAAGATATAATTTACATACTATATAATTCACTCATTTAAAGTACACAATTTAGTTGTTATATTCAGATTTGTGTAACCATCACAATCAATTTTAGAACATTTTCATAATCTCAGAAAGAAACCCCATACCCTTTAGTCTTCACCTCCCAATCCTATCCCCATTCCCCACCCCAACCTTCTGCCAACCCCTAGCAACTACCAATCTACTTTCTGTCTCTATAGATTTGCCTATACTGGGCAATTCATATAAATGGAATCATACAGTATGTGATTTTTTTTTTTTTTTTTTTTTTTTTGCTTTTTTCCTGTCTTCAAGGTTCATCCATGCTGTGGCATCAGTAGTACAATAATACTTCATTCCTTTTTGTTCCCAAATAACATTCCATTACATGGATATACATTTTGTTTATCCATTCATCACTGATGGATATTTAGGTTGCTTCCACTTTGGTGCTATTGTGAATAATGTTGCTAAGATCATTTGTGTACAACTTTTTGTATGGATATGTTTTCATTTTTCTCGGTCATAGATTTAGGATTGGTATTGCTGGGTAATATGGTTAACTCTCTTTAAGGAACTGCCAAACTGTCTTCCAGAGTGACTGCACTATTTTATTTTACATTCCCACAGCAAATATGAGTGTTCCAATTTCTCCACATCATCTTCAACACTTGCGATTGTCCATCTTTTTTATTACAGTGGGTGTGTAATGGTATCTCATTTTGATTTTGATTTGCATTTCTCTGATGACTAATGATGTTGAACATCTTTTCATTTGCTTATTAGCCATCTGTATATCTTTAGAGAAATGTCTATTCCAATCTTTTGTCCATTTTTGAACTGAATTGTCTTGTTATTATTGAAAAGCTTAAATTTTGAATGACTATTCAACTGCACTTTAAAATTCAGCCCCGGAAGACATTTTATGTCTTTCCCCAGGAAACGGGATACCTTTCTGGGAGAACTCTAGTCCCTAAAGCTATGGTTTTTCATCTCTTTTTGATTCACAGACATCTTCAAGATTCTGATGAAAATTATGAATCTTCTCCCCAGAAAAATGCACACATGCACATTTTTTGCATTTAATATTAATATATTAACATTAATAAATGTTTTGCATTTGATACCAAGGAGTTCTAGACCTTCCCCCATCAACTACTGCCTTATGTTCTTTTCGTAAGAGGAGTGCAAAAGTTCTTCTGATTGGATGATTGTCAAATAACTGAACCTGGCCTTAATGGGCAACATAAAATTCCCAAATTCTAGTTCCTCACAGAGAGAAAAAAAGAGATGTGAACTGTATTGTCTGAATTATCAAAATTGCACAGTGGAGAAATAGCTTTTACAAAAGATTGGTTTAAAGCAGTCCATCATCCCTCTAAATTTTCCCTTTCCAGGCCATGAGAGCTTTACACCATCATGTTTGGGGCCCTCTCAGAACAGTTTCCCCTGAATTTGGAAGTCAGCCTTATGCCATCAACCCACGACGAAGCACACTGTAGGGGGAGCTGTGCAGATTATTATTACCAGTTATGAAAATGTTGGACTTCTCTTCTGGATGCTCACACACTTTACAAAATGCTTATTCAAACATGGAGAAAAAATCTGTGCTTTTCTTAAGTCTCTGATTTTTTTTTTTTTTTTATCTTATGAGTACCATAAAACTTTTAGGTAAATGTTTTCTTCTTTGCTTTTCCCCATCTGAAGCTCAGAGGTAACCTGGCTGCCTTCCTCTGGCAACTGAACTGGGTAACTAGATTCATTAGTGAATCAACGTTTACGGCCCTCATTGTTCCTCTGCCCTGATTCTGTTTGTTTCTTTTTGATGCATTTATACTATTTCAAGCTGTTTTGGGACAAGCTGACACATTTCTAACTTTTTCTACATTTCAATGCTGTTCATGACAACTGTTTTCTTAACCTATGTTCTCATGCCATAGAGCTTATTTTATAGTTATCTTATCTGTAACTTTTCGGTACTGGACTCAAGTGTTTTGCAAACAGAAAATCATCACCCACAGTTTACCAGGTGTTATGTGTATGTAAGGCAGAGAAGGTAAGAATTGTTTGGGTTTAAGCAGATGTCATAGAAACACAGAGTGCTGTAGCATTTTTTCTACACTTGTTGAGATCAAATGAGGCTGCAAGGGAAGGTAACGTCCAGCCCACAGTGGGAAGTCAACTTTACCCTCTTCAGCTAAAATCTGCATAGGAATCCAGATGAAAATTCATTGGGAATCCAGGACAAGAGGAATGAGATGACTTGCCCAATAAAACATTATCTGTAAACACCAAAGGTAGACTACTGATCCCTAATCTTTTCATCTCATTTGGGTACCCTGATCTCTGAGAGATTTTGGAAAATGTGTGTTAAGACACTAACTCAGATTTAGTCTTGACACATTTTAATATTTGGTATTAATATGTCTTTTTGAAAAATGAAGGTGAGACATTAAATTACAGTTGAATTTTCTGACAAATTTGGATAACCCATTAATTACTAAATACTTCAGCTTTAAAAAACAGTAAAAATTTAAGGAAATACATAGTACCTCATGATTCCTTAAGTATTTCCGGTGACTACAGAGTCTGTCATTGTTCCTCCTAGTCAACACGTAGTACAAACATTTCAGAAATGGGTTGCAGTCTACAGATTTTAAGCTGAAGCTTGGGACTGTCTAAAACTCAAAAATCTCCTTAATATAATAGCAATGCACATAGGTACAGTACTTTCAGAAAATCTGCAAAGCCCTTTCAGATACATATTTTCAGTAAATCTTCTCGACCCCATTAGATATTATTTCGGTTTTACTGATAAATACAATGAAGCCTTGAATAGTAGTGATTTTCATCCACCCAGTATTTGCTTAGGATGTTACGTGTTAGGCAGCATGCTGACTGAGGATGTAGGCAGGACCTAGCCCCTGAGAGATAGAGATCAAAGAGGATAGCACAGTCTGGTCAGGGCCACACACAGGGTGCTGTGAGAGCAACGAGGAGAAACGTTCCCTGATGTGGGTCAGAGTACAGGGGAAAGCTTTGCCAAGCCAGATAAAGTAGCCAAGTAAATAGGGAGTTTCAAGAGCACATGACAGGGTGTGGGAAGAGGAGGCAAAATGAAGGACAGCATGCACACCAACACGAAAGAAATGATGTGGTGCACCTCAGGAATGGCATTTTTCATTGGTTCAAACTAGCTGAGCCTCTCAGTGCTGGGCTTGTGCCGGGTAATGAGGATCCCACCATGAACCAGATGCAAAGTCCTTGCCCTCAAGGAGTTTTAATTCTAATGGCAGAAATAGACAATACAAACACAAATCAAGTAATGAAATGATTTCAGATAGTGGTGGGCACTATGAAGGAAATAACGCAGGCCAATGAGCTAGAGAAATGGGGAGAAGCAGGTTTGGGAGGCAGCAAAGAAGGCTTGCTCATGAGAGGATGCCAGAGTGCAGGCCTGCAAGGGGGAAAATGCCAATCACAGGTGAGGTAAGAGAAAGGCAATATTCAGGGTAAACTGCAAGTCAAAGACCCTAACAGGTTACAGCTTGTTGCACTCAATAAACAGAAAGGAGGACAGCATGGGTGGAGCACAGTAAAGGATGATGCAACGGGAGATTAAGCCCAGATTATTGAGGCCCTGTAGGCTATACTAATTCATTTGGATTTTATTCTGAGTGCAGTAAGAAGCCTTGGGACTGGGCACAGTGGCTCACGCCTGTAACCCAGCACTTTGGGAAGCTGAGGCAGGTGGATCACTTGAGGTCAGGAGCTCGAGGCCAGCCTGACCAACATCGTGAAACCCTACTAAAAATACAAAAATTAGCTGGGCCTGGTGGCATGCGCCTGTAATCCTAGCTACTCGGGAAGCTAAGGCAGAAGAATCACTTGAGCCTGGGAGGCAGAGATTGCAGTGAGCCGAGATCCTGCCACTGTACTGCAGCATGGGCAACACAGTGAAACTCCATCTCTATCAAAAAAAAGAGAAGCCTTAGAAGAGTCTAAAGGGAAGCAGTGGTGACACCGTTTCATTTACATTCCTAAAGGATAACTCCAGAAGTTCCCTGAATTATTGGTGTGAGTATTATCAGTTAGGAAGCAACTGCCAGAATCAGGGTGAGAGAGTAGTAGTCTGGAACAGGTGGTAGAAGTGCAGGAGGGAAATGGTTGGGTCTGAGACAAGATTCTGGGGGAAGATTCAGGACCTCCCAAATGACTGGATATGCAGACGTGGGTGAGGAAGGAATTATGAGCAACTCTTAGGAACAGGCAAACATAATGCTATGTCCTGATATGGAATCTTAGCAAGAGGGAGAATAAAGAGTTCTCTCTTGGAAACAAGATGTTTGTCAGACATCCAAGTGAAGACATCGCATAAGCAGCTAAGTATCTAAGACAGCAGCTCTGGGAGAGGTCAAGATTAGTAATAAATGTAAGGGTCACTGGCCTATAAGTGGCATTAAGAGCTTGAGATTGGAATGGAAACTTCTAGGGAAGAGAATGCTGAGGGAGAAAACCCATGACAGAGCTCTAAGGGGCCCTCTGACTTACAGGTTAGAAGAGGAAAAGCCATGAGATGGAGTGGAGGATGAGGTAGAGATGAAACCAGAAGTTCCAGGTCTTAGAAGCCAAGAGAGAGTCCAGCTGTGCTGAATGATGCTCAGACGCTGATTAGGTCACTGGTGAACTCAAGAGCAAGAAAGCAGTCTGGGGATGGAAATGGTGGTAGAGAGGGTTAGGAAGAGAACTGCGGTGGGGCGAGGTGAGAAACTGGAAAGAGTCACTGCAGAGTCACTGCAGACATCTCTTTCCAGAAGTGTTTGGGTGAAGGGAAGCAAATAAACACACAGAGCAGTAGATAGAGAGGTATAAAAAAAAATGTTTTTTTTTAAAAAAAGGGGAAATAACAGGATGTTTTATGCTAATGGGAAAGATCCACTAGAGAAAGAGGATTCACAGGGGCCATACCCTTGAGTTGGGAAGTACACTACACTGACCTGTCTCATCTGTAACTGCACATTCTAGTTCCTTTGCTAGATCTATTTCCTGTGATCCTCAGATGCTGGCATCTTTCAGGGCCCCAAACCCAGCCTCCTGCTCCTCTCTCTCTCCACAGCCTCCCTGGTGGATCTTATCAACGCCCATGATTTCAAATGCTTCTGGCACATCAACATCCAGATCTTTATCTCCCATCTAAACTTGTCCTCAGCAGTACAGACGCTGAACATTTATTTCCAATGGATATTCCATGGGCACCACGCACGAAAGCCAGTCCCTTGCCCTCCCTGCCTCTCTCCTCTGCATGAGTGCTGAGCAAGAGAGGACTGCTTGCTAAGGTTCTTTAGCCTACCCCGCTTATTCACTGCCAGCCTGACTTTACACACCACCAGCCCCTTGGCTAAGAGGGGCTACCAGCCTAGTAAATAACCAGCCCAGTTGGATGGTAAGTGGCAAAACCAGTCTATCAATCCAGGTAATTCTGACCCCTAAATCCATGCTTCTACACATTTCCCTTAAAGAAAGTTCCTGCAGTTACTTTATTTTCAATATGTATCATAAAATCCTTATTTCAATTAGTACACAGCTATTCACATTTAAGTCAGCAAGGTAAGTATCACTGTATGATAATACATATTCGTATGAGAAAGAAGTCTAGCAAAGTGGTTTATTCTCACAACTTATCGCTGGAGGAAGTCCTTCAAACAAACCAGTGCAGAGAAAATGCCTATCAAAAGTATTGGTTTTTCAGCTTTCTTCACCACTGCTTTAGATGTATCATTTTTATAATTTTATCTCTTCATGTTTTTAAAGAGCTGCTACTTCAGATGACAGTAACTCTTTGGTGTTTCTTTTTATTTCCAAGATTGTGATTTTTTTAAGAGGCTACTTTAAGGCTGTGAATTGTCTCACTGTCTTTTCACTCTCTCTTTTTAGTTCTTCAATATGGGCATCCAAGCGCTCTAGAATGTGATGAGACCTCAGTTCCTCCTCTTCCAAAAATCTAGTAGCTATTGAACCAAGGGGAGAAACAGGCAAGGAACACTGGAAGAGAGACAAATTTTGACATGTGTAAATAAGTAGAATATTATATTTCTAAGACACACTGTTCATGACATTTTCTAACTAGCAATATTAAAAGGTGATTGTTTTCCTTTGAAGAGACTTTTTTGGTTTTCATCCTAATAATAAGAGCAATAAAAGAACAAAACTCAGTAAGTTCTGTAAAAATTAACACAGATCTGTCCCTTTCTAACCCAAGTTGTAATCATGTAAAGTATCATATATTAGTTATTGGTCTGAAGAACGTTTCAGTTTAGACTTATATATCCTTCCATAGTTATGGAATGCCTATTTATTCAATGCCTATTATTTCAAACTCACTTTAAAAACCTGAGTATGTCACTTTCATTTTAAAGCACAGAAAATTTAACAAAAATAAATTAGATGCCAGCTAAAATCAACATTTTTTCTCCTCCAAATTTTCAGTCCACAGTCCCTTATCTGAAACCCTTGAGGCTAGTGATGTTTCAGAATTCTGATTTTTAGAAAGGCAGTACAGAACATATGCCATATGCAGTCAATACTCATTCACAACAGCGGTCGTTTTGTTCTATAAAGTCACCCAGAACACCGAATTAGCAAACGCAGAATTTTTGGCCCAGGGAAATATACACATACAACAAATATACACACACACATACACACACCCTACACAGAGAGTACAATCCTAAATCCTAGAACAATTCATTCTGGTGGATTCTGTATTTTTTATTTCACATGAGAGACATGAGGATCAGAAGTGGTAACTCTCCTGAGGCCGTTCCACTAACTGGTGCCGCGGCTGGGACTCAGACTCTACCCATTCCTCTATCTGGCGTGGAGCTGAGCTTCTTCCCTACACTGCGCTGCCCCATCCATCTCCACCCTCTGGTCACCTCCGCATAAGCAGGGACAAGAAGACCGAGTGCTACCTACTTCAACCTTGGCTGGGATTGTGCAAGTCGATCACTCAAATTTTTGGCCACACTGCATATGTCCACGAATGACTGTGGAAGTGCTGCACATACTGATTTGGGAGTTATAAAGTTTAGGGAGTAGACAAATTCACAAATACAGAATCTGTGAATAATGAGGATCAACTGTATTACCCCAGTGGAGTCTGAGGGTACATCCCATAACCAAACACACTGATATTTCTGAAGCAAAACACATGGATATTCACACTAAGTGGAACAGAGAACGTCTGTTCAACTAACACAATACAAACTAACACATCAGTTCAGGCCAGGGAAAGTTTTGGTGAAAAAATAATTTTGCTGCTAAACTTAGGAAGAAAGTGAAGTGAGGACTTATTTTGAAACATAAAAGAAAACCTTTCCATGGATTTGGTGGCACATTAATAAGTCAAAAATACTGCACTTTCATGGCTATACGGCTGCAGCTGGTGACAGGAAATGAAGGGCCCATGGCAAGTGCTTTGGTGCAGAAGGCAAAAAGATGGTGCAGGCTGCACAGCAGTGGAAGGAGCAAGGGACCGGCATGGTGTCCAAGGCACATTCTGCTCTGAGGGCCACCATCTGTGACACCCAAGCCATGCTCTGCACACATCAGAGCCACAGACTTCCTCTACCTCTGAACTCCCTTTCTTCTTTCCAGCAGTTCCTCTTTTCCTCCTTCACTGCCTGTGTCTCAGGACTATGTTGGCATCCAGAGACATTTCTTGAACTAACCATTCCAGAAGAAAATTGAGCATCTCTTTAAAGGGCAGGAAGGGAATTTCCAATAAATGTTAAAGACAAATGAATAACTATAACACATTTCAGAACATTTTGAAAAGTAGTCTTGGCTGAAAGTGTCTTCACAAGCAAAAACTGTATGACAGGGATATACCTGAGAATAATGAAGAGTACTTATGATAAAAGAACCAGTAAGGAAAAAAAAAAAAAATCACCCTCTTCACCCATAAAAAATAAAATAAAATCAAACTAAAAAACTAACAAATTAATAAGATCAGAAAGTTTCCATACCGAAGACATAAACTCTTCTTGGTCATTCATACTCTCAGACACAGTGTCAGAAAAATTGGCTTCATTTGTATCTAGCGCTGAAGGCAAAGAGTGACTTTTACACAGAGAGTAGGAAGTCAAAGACCTGGTGGAGCTGCAAGGGCTGATTTGAGGACTCAGGGGGCTTAGCACCCTAGACATGGGGTCTATACTATCCGACGCTTGTCCTCTTGGAGAATGAAGACCTGTTTTGTAGTGCTCAGTCTTTATTCCATCATGTCTGTGCTGGCCATGGGTTGGCCTGGATGGTAGATTAGAAAACAAAACAAATAAAAAATTGTAGCAACTTTTCTCTCTCCAACAGAAATGTAGGAAATTTGCTTAAGCCAACAGCCTAACTAATAAGGCTAGAATTTACAAAATGAGCAACCTACTGAGATCAGGTGTTCTTTCATTCATTCAGGCCCCAAATATCCAATCCCCACTACCAGGTCCCTGTCCTCACACACTTATGGTATAGCAAGAAAGACAAACAAGCTGCCAGGTAATCTAGTGTGGTTAGTGCTGGGACAGGAGAAGTGCTGTGCACCTAAGAAGGCACCTAACCTCACTAGAGGGTTGGGCTGGTGTAGGAGTAGAGGTGAGCATGTCAGCAAAGGCTTTGGGTAGGAAAACATGTAAGCCATATAGTATGAGCTGAAGCCAGGTGGCTTTTCACTGAATGCTTATTTCTTACAGTAACAGCCTATAACAAACTGACTAAAAACACAAAGGAAGCTGTTTAAAAAAAGCCAAATTCTACTTCTTATGGGCAAATGGGGTTGAAGAGGTGGAAGGCAGCATGAAAAGTCTCAGGTAATACACATGTTGTTCACACTGACATTCAGAGTGTACAAAACAAAAGCTCTAATGAAAATGCTATACACCTCCCCCACCCATTTTTTAACATGATCATAGCTTTACTTGTGTACACTATACTTCAGAATTAAACATGGAGTCCTTTGATGAAGATTTAATTTCTGTAAGTCAGAAATTACTCTCAAAGAAATGAGAATTATATTGTATCAATACACATTTTAAATAAACTTTTAAGAAATTTTACTTGAACTCTGTATTCTTGAACTCAGTTGTTTTGCTGTGTGTTGGTTTAAAGATCCTGTCATTTTGTTTTTTGCACATCTGAGTAGAAATCTCCAGCTGAGATTTGGTATTCATCAAATCTTTCTGTAGTTGTTGATTTTCAGACACTAATTTATTTAATGCCTCAATATAATTCTCCTGGAGATCTGCTAGTGAAATCTCTTTTGCCTAATAAAAAAGAATACTAGAGTCACTTAATCTGTACAAGAATACTTGTGATCTGTGATACTGCTGTTTGGAAAATTCAGTATTTTTTAGTTGTAAGTAGTTAATCTATGGCTTTAATTTAGAAAAAGTGAAGATTTGTTTTTAGGCCTCTAAGACTAACAGAGATAAAGAATTCTTCAAGTAAATGCTGGTGGAACACTAGAAGCACAATGGGCTTCCTTGTGTGGCAAGGAATTCCAAGGAGGTGGAGGAAGGATGGAACCAGGATGGAGGAAAGTTGTAAGAGGGAATCACAAACAGGGAAAATTTTCGAAGGAAAATAGTGGCCATGTTTCTTCTGCAAGAAGGTGAAGGTTGAATAGCCCCAGAATACCAGTGGAAGAAAACAGAGACCTAGTTCAAGGAAATAAATTTGAACAAAAAGTTCTGAGAAAAAAATCTGGCTGGCAAGGACAACTTTAAAATAAATACCCTCTAATATTAAACACTTTTCTACAACTTTAATATCTACTCATATATAAATTTAGACACGATAAGGCAGGATTCAAGTACACAGTGGGAATTACTATTGTGATCTGGTATCATATATTTGATTGCTCTTCAATTCGAGGTGTTTCCTGGTAAGACACTACTTGAAAAAATGGTAGTCTGGGTGATTTTTTTTCTGATGACAAAATATTTTAATTAGTATTATGCAAAGTTATGGTAATCTTTGGAGTTTAATACCATGGTTAGCCTGGTCTTTTCTGCAAAAAAAAAAAAAAAAAAAAACATTCTGAAAGTAAGCTCGTCAAGAATGGTCTAACAAACATAATTTTCCTAACAAAAACATAAACTTTAAAATATATCTGTGAACTATCTGTGTATAAGTAGTGACTAAGAGCTATAAAATCTTCCAGCAAGTTGTAAATGCCAGACAAGATATCAGAGAAGAACATCTGCAGGACATATGAGTTAAAATGAAACTATTATCAATTTTTAAAACATGGTAAATCATGTATTTTATCAGAGCTGTTATTTCATTACTAAGATAATTAGGTAATTTATTAAAATAGACATTTAACCCAAACATTCATTTGTACAAGTAACTTCAGCTTTCTACATGGTAAAATGCAAAAGGGCACTTTCTAATAATTATTCTTCATAATATGTACAACATATTCACACTGTATGTAAATTCAAAACTAGAGAAAGCTTAAACTGCTGATATGGTTTTCACCAGTTTGATGTCTGATGTCATTAAACACACTTATTAAAAAATGATGATGCTTACCTTTGTTCAGGTATGTTTTAAAAATTTCTCTAAGTTATTATTTTATAAACAATTACTATAGATAAATGAGTATGAAAGGTAATATGAAAACTGAGTAGCAAGCACACATCTAGCTGTGTAAAGAAAGAACAGTATTACCACTATTATTGACAGCTGGAAGTTTCAGGAGAAATTAAGCTGAACAGCATCTCTGGTCATGGTCTGGCTAAAGTTCCCCAAGAGTTCTCAATTCTTAAATATGAACAGATAATCATTGCATAAGAGTCTCTCAATCAAGTACTGCCGAATCATAAGCCTTTACAGAATTCTGTGGTGTAAATCAGTTTAGTTCTTAGAGTTCTCCATTACTAGCTTAATATTGGCTTTATTAGGGGATATCAAGTTCCCTCCCTCCCTTCCTTCCTTCCCATCTTCCCCCTTATAAAATGTTTAGCTATTGTCTCCTCTCCTATTATTCCCAACCTTGTGGATTTGTGCTTTAAAAATAAATCCTTTCGCCGGGCGCGGTGGCTCAAGCCTGTAATCCCAGCACTTTGGGAGGCCGAGACGGGCGGATCACGAGGTCAGGAGATCGAGACCATCCTGGCTAACACGGTGAAACTCCGTCTCTACTAAAAAATCCAAAAAAAAACTAGCCGGGCGAGGTGGCGGGCACCTGTAGTCCCAGCTACTCGGGAGGCTGAGGCAGGAGAATGGCGGGAACCCGGGAGGCGGAGCTTGCAGTGAGCTGAGATCCTGCCACTGCACTCCAGGCTGGGCAACAGAGCGAGATTCCGTCTCAAAAAAATAAATAAATAAATAAATAAATAAATAAATAAATAAATAAATAAATAAATAAATAAATCCTTTCATGATAGTTTTAGTGGGATTTGAGGATACAGCAAGATCAGATGAGTGTTTTCACCTGCCACCTTCCATGACAGCGTAATATTCATAAAATCACAAATTAACCACTGAAATAGTTTATTTCAAAATTTTGGACATTGCAAACAATACTGCAATGACCATTTTATGCACATTTGCTCCTAGAGAATGGTTTCTAAGGGAATGTAAAAAGATAACACCATTCTGAAAACAATTCAGCAATGATTATCAAAATCAGAAACACACATGACCCAGGAATTTAGAGGCTATATGTATTTACGCATTTGATGGATATTGCTAAGCTGTCCTCTAGAAAGGCCGTATCAATTCACTTTCTCATTGACAGTGCAATCAATCTGTTTCCTTACATCTTTCTAACATTGGCTATATATTAGTTTCTAAGGTTATTATCAAACCAATTAGTAAAAGAATGTCTATTTATTTTGCTTTATTAGAGAGGTTGAACAGTTTTCTTTGTTTACTAGATATTTATATTAATTCTGTGAGGTATCTACTTACATCCTTTGCCTATTTTTCTACTGGATTATCTTTTCCTTATTATCTTTGTAGGGAATTTTTATGTATTAATAATTTACATTAACCTTTTGTCTGATTATAAATTGTTTTCTCCCTATTAGCCTTTTTTAATAGGGCCTTTTACCTTCCAGAAACTTCACATTTTTATGTTGTAAAATCCTCTATGGCTTCATGATGTTTGGAGAATCTTACCCTTCTGAAAGATTACAAAAATAGTCCCCTGTTTTTCCAGTTGAAATAAGGTACTCTACAATAGTCTTTTGCACATTCTTCCACCCCAGTATCCACAATTCTGGATTGTGAAATTTTTCACAAATTTGCCCTTTTCAGAGCAAACAGGGAGCACCTTGGAATTATATATCTTTTTGGAGGAATACTCTCTGGAAATGCAGGAAAAAAGCATTTATACAATTTTCAGACATCTGACCTACACCAAGAAAGGATGGGTCAGAATAGATGAGTCATTTCACAAATTATAGGAACTTTGTAACAAAACAGTTAAAAGAGCATCTATGCTGTAACTCACTGTTGGCTAATCATGTTCTCTCTGGTTTCACAGAAGCTTGTATGCATTTCTTACCCTTCCTACTAGATTACTCTAGTCTCTTAAAGGCTAGAGTAATTTGAGTGATTGCAGCTGATCCAAAATCTCTCTTAAAGGCAAGAATGCTATCTTACTCATCCTGTGTTCATTATAGCACCTACTAAAAGTCCTTGAATATAAAAGATTCTAAAATATTTTACTATGTGAATATCTTGCAGAAAAAAATTAAAGCTAAATTATTTTAAAGACAATATACTTTCTAAAAAGATAACATAAACATAATAATCATTAACAATAATAATAAAAATACCACCATCTAGCATGTATTGCATACTTACTAAGTGCCAGGTACTATGCTAAGTCCTTCATATACATTCTTCCAACTAAGAAAACAGACTGTAGGTATATTTTGTCACATATATAATATAAAAAAATACCTTTGTGGCCGGGCGTGGTGGCTCACGCCTGTAATCCCAGGACTTTGGGACGCTGAGGAGGGCAGATCACCTGAGGTCGGGAGTTCGAGACCAGCCTGACCAATATGGAGAAACCCCATCTCTACTGAAAATACAAAATCAGCCGGGTGTGGTGGCACATGCCTGTAATCCCAGTTACTCAGGAGGCTGAGGCAGGAGCATCGCTTGAAACTGGGAGGTGGAGGTTGAGCCAAGATCACGCCATTGCACTCCAGCCTGGGTAACAAGAGCGAAACCCCGTCTCAAAAAAACAAACAGACAAAAACCCTTCTTGCTGCTGGAGTGGAGAGTAATATTTTGCTCACTTCCAGCATTGTTTTGCCTTCATTTCCTTGAGAAAATTTCTGCAAAAGGATCTAAGTTGATCTTAACTCTCCGTTTATAATGTCAATATTTACAAAGTAGTTGTTTTTAAGGCATGGATAGTAGAAAAGCTTAAGTTTCTATTTATGTACCTCATGTAAACCCAATTCGAATTTCATCACCATTTCAGAAAGATGACGATTTTCTAATTTGAGTGACTCCAGCTGATCCAAAATCTCCTGAAAAGGGGAAAGCAGAAAAAAATAAATATAACATGTAAATCAAATGCATCTTATAAAATTTTCCACATGCAATTTTCATTAGGCTAAGTCATATTCTTCATTTACATATAAACATATATAAATATAGATATATATATATATGGACTTTCTAAAAAGATTTATAAGGTGTTATTAAGGTGAATGAACATGAATGGGATGAAGATAATCATTCTAATAGGATAAATCAGGTGACAAAGCAGCAAAGTTTCAATTCACTGGTAAATCCCTTAAATCCCTACCCATTCTCCTGTGTTGGCCTCCTCCAACTTGGCTTCTACCTGCAACGTCACATGGAATTGTACTTTATTCACAAAATAATAACTTATTTTCAGTTCTCATTCCCCTTAGCTTTGGTGCTTAACCATTCCCATTTGAAAATATTCCTTCTGGCCAGGCGCGGTGGCTCATGCCTGTAATCCCAGCACTTTGGGAGGCCGAGACGAGCAGATCACGAGGTCAGGAGATGGAGACCATCCTGGCTAACACAGTAAAACCCCATCTCTACTAAAAATACAAAAAAAAAAAAATGAGCCGGGAGTGGTGGCAGGCGCCTGTAGTCCCAGCTACTCGGGAGGCTGAGGCAGGAGAATGGCGTGAACCCGGGGGGCAGAGCTTGCAGTGAGCCGAGATCACACCACTGCACTCCAGCCTGGGCGACAGAGTGAGACTCTGTCTCAAAAAAAAAAAAAAAATATATATATATATATATATATATTCCTTTCCTTGGCTTGGCAAAAACTATCCGATTTTCCTCCTCACTGCTCCCTTTTCTTAAGCTTCATTCCAACATCTTCTATACGCTAAATGAGAAGTATCCTAAGTTTGGTTTAAGTCACTTCTCTTTTTATGCAATGCTTTCTCACTATAATCATTAAGTCTCTCAGGGGGTTTCAAATGTTACCATGAAGAAAGGACAGCCACAGCTAAATACCTAATCCTGATTTTAATCTTCAACTCCAGGCCTTCTGTGGAAATGACTATTATTCACACAAAATTCCAGCCTTTATTCCAAACAAATGTGTTAAACCAAAGTCCTCTCCACTAGTTTCCCCAGTCTGTGTACTTTTCACACAAATTCATCATCCTTCACCAAACTAGATCCCTGTCTTTTCTCTATTTAATTAAAGAGCATCACTTTCCATCAGTTGCCTAAGCTTAAATCCTGTGGAACACCATTCCTTAACTCTGTCTACCTCACCCTCCCTGCCAATCAAATACCATGCCTAGTCATTTTTACCAGCCCAGTATCTCCAGAATTCATCCATTTCTCTCTCCCTCCCTTACCCACTGCTCAGGCCACCACTTTACCACTGTAATAGCATCTGGGTGCTCTGTCTCCCTGCTTATTCTCCATTTAAAGACCACTGAATTTTACTCCTGCTTGTGGCCATTCCCTACTGACCTCAAGGTCACAGTATAACTCCTTTATGTGGCTAATAGAGCCCTTCAGCAGCCAGTCCCTGCTTTCCAGTCTCATACCTTCCACTCATCCCATGTGTACTCTAGTTTCAACCACAGCAAGCGTGTTCTACTATCTCTTAGAGACCTCTGTTTTTTCCTGTGCCTGAAACACTTTTCCTTCCCCTCACCCAGCTCGCTCCTAACTTTGCTTTGCTATCACACCTTCTGGAAGGCCTTTGCAGCGAGTGGTCTAGATTCAGGCTGCTTGTGATCTCTAGTGACTCTCATCATACACCACTGATACAGTCACTTTACTTGTCTGTGTCTACTCTCACCTCTGCACCACCCTCACTAAACTCTCTGTTAACCAGCATACCCTCAGCTCAAAGCAGGTATCTAATAAAAATTCACTGAATTAAATATTATGAAAATTATGTCTTTAATCAATTCCATCTTTAAACCAAATTTCAAATTTAAAAAACTTTTTGTTCAGGCTTCACCTTATGCTCTACTGCTTTTTCTTCTGCCTTTTGCATCTCTGCTTTGAGTCGCTTTTCCATGTCTGAGGAAGAACCTTTGGTGGAAGCAATAGAGATATCTCGCTGATGTAACTCCTGAGTTAGATGGGAGATTTCCATCTTCATTCCTTCTAGTGCAGAACTGTAACTTTGTTCACCCTGTAAAATCTGTTCTTTCAACTAAAGAAAGCAGAAAAGAAAGCACCAAAAGAGAAAGCATTTAGATAGAATAATATGTTACCAGCTAATAAAATAAAAGCTTATCTAATCTAAATTTCTCCTGAATTAAATCTGCAGAAAAATTAGCAATTTACCAAGTTGCATATCTGTACTGAAGGTCAGGTGGTTATACCTACAATCATTTATTATACCTCAAAACAGGGAGAGATGGGTTATTCAAGTGCTGAGGACCAGAATCAAGGTCCATGCACACTATTTAGAGGACAGTACTTGTGACCTTCATTCTTTTTTTTAGTTGTGAATCTAAAAGTTTTGCTCATATGGTATCTTGGTCCACAGGATAACAAACAGAAAGAACAAGAGGAAGAAATGAGCTAGAAGTAATCTTAAAGAAGTAACAAAAAATACAAAACAACAAATAGGACAGTTAGGACCCACTCATTTAGACACAAACAGCTCTGCATACCTCAATAGCTGACAAGGATACCAACCACATCATAGCATAGGAGACAATCCACAAATACTATGTTTAGGCAATAAGAAAACATTAAATGACAGTTCATATTTTTTTGCAAGCACTAAGTGTATGTCTTTTAGAAAACTTTTCATTAAAACATGTTTAAAATAAAGCTTTTAAGTTCAAAGGGAACAGCCTTCAATTATCTTAAAAATATTTACTGGACATCGGGGGGATGCCAGAGAAAGAAGGCACTTTCCCTATGCACATTCCACGTACTCTTCCACTCCTAAATATCAAGTGGCCCCTTGAACTACATTTTTCTCTCACTAAAAATAATCCCCCTGTAATCCCAGCACTTTGGGAGGCTGAGACGGGCGGACCACGAGGTCAGGAGATCGAGACCATCCTGGCTAACATGGTGAAACCCCGTCTCTACTAAAAACTACAAAAAACTAGCCGGGCAAGGTGGCAGGCACCTGTAGCCCCAACTACTTGGGAGGCTGAGGCAGGAGAATGGTGTAAACCTAGGAGGCGGAGCTTGCAGTGAGCTGAGATCCAGCCACTGCACTCCAGCCTGGGCGGCAGAGCGAGACTCCGTCTCAAAAAAAAAAAAAAAAAACCCCTCTAATCTCCAAACCCACAGCTCAGTCCATAAACACATACAATTTTGCAATCCTAGGTATGCATATTTTTACCTTCTTAATCTCTGCTCTGTATTCATTGTTATGTGCTTCCATCCTCTTTAACTCTTCGTATTTTTCCATTAGTTCTTGACTCAGCTGTTTACACGTTGCACTCACAGATTCCAAACTGTATGACAAAAATAAGATCCCATATTTAAAACAAAACCAAAATCCCAAAACCTATAAATTGGACTATATAATTTACATTCTTGATGTCCAAAAAACATCCAGCCAATATCTTAAACATCACATCACTCATTTAAACATCACTAAAAGCCAATCAATAAAAAAACTGTGATAAAAAGTAAATTGTTGTCCCAACGTCAAAAATAATAAACTTAATTTTAGTCAAATGGAAGAGTACACATATACTTCAATGATAACAAAGATTATCTCAAATACTCCAAGTATTCCAAAAGGAATAAAGCAGAAAATATGTGTGTGTATGCATGTTTGTGTATTTAACATGTAGATAAAAGAAAATACTTACTGGTTTCCAAAACCAGAAATAAATGTAAAAACAAAAAATGTATTACTTAAAGATAACCTAAAAAGTGTAAAATGATATTTCTCTTGTTGTTTGCCTAAAGGTTAACAGTTCATGTTAAAAGTAATTTTATCTTTTACATACAGAAAATGCCAGTGTACAAATGATCATGAGTCATGTGTTTAAAACAAAATATCACACTCTTCCCAATCAAAAAGTTGAGAGGTATGAAAAACCAAAAAAAATTTATAAGTACGACAATGACAAGAGTTTAGGTGGGTATGGTATAGCATTAGTCAGGATCAATTAACACCCAAGGAAGCAGCACCATCACAGCAGAACAAAAAGGAGGATCACCATGTGTCAACTGTTACCCCTTCCTACCCTGCTTCCGAGGTGGTAGGGTGGACAACCTAAGCGAAGGGCTGCTAAACAGGTGAAAGGTAAAGAAGTAGAGTCAGTACAGACAATTCTTTTGAAGAATTTGGTCTTAAAGAGAAGTACAGAAATGTGGAAATAACTCGACGGAGATACAGGATTAAGGGGTGGTTTTTTCCCCCAGATGGGTGACGTTATAGCATATTTTATACCAGTGGATATCATTCAGTGGAGAGAAAGAACTTGATGATGTAGAAAAGAAAGGATATAACTACAGAAAAAGGACACAAGTGGAGTAGTTGGTCTTAGAAGTGCAGAAAGGCACAGATGTGGGAAGACTGGTAGTTTTGATGACAGAAAGATTAAGAAGTTCTCCTTTAATTGCTTCTGTCTTCTCAATGAAATAAGAACTTAGGGCAGGGCGTGGTGGCTCACACCTGTAATCCCAGCACTTTGGGACGCTGAGGCGGGTAGATCACCTGAGGTCAGGAGTTCAAGACCAGCCTGGCCAACATGGTGAAACCCTGTCTCTACAAAAATACAAAAATTAGCCAGGCGTGGTGGTGCACGCCTGTAATCTCAGCTACTCGGAAGGCTGGGGAGGAAGAATCGCTTGAACCAGGAGGCAGAGGCTGCAGTGAGCCGAGATCATGCCATTGCACTCCAGCCTGGGTGAAAGAGTGGGACTCCATCTCAAAAAAAAAAAAAGAAAGAAAAAAAAAAAGAAATAAGAACTCAGGCCATTTGTGGATGCTAGAAAAAAATCTTATTTTTTTCACTATGACTATTATATTCATTTACTTTAGCAATATGATGATCAAAAATTCATTTTAACAACTTGAAATTTTTGAAATTTGTGTATAATTATGTACCTGCCTTCAAGACGAGTCACCTCTGCCTGCAGAAGTTCCTCACTAGTATGGGTAAAATTCAACTGCGAGAGCACACTGTCTAAGTCCCCCGGCCCTTGAGAAGTGTACTTCTTTTCTGCCAGACATTCTTCCCGTAGCCTATGGAAAGACATAGGATGATTGTTAAGGCCTTTATCTCTGCAAACACAAACAATGCACATCTAGTTTGTGTTTCCCAACTATTTTTGATAAACTCTTTGGAACTCTTCAGTTTGTCTCCTGCTTTATAAAAACAATATTGGGAGAGGAAAGACAGTCAAGAGATGCTGAAAGTTAAAAAAGCAGCAATTTACTCCCTTCTTAACTGGGATTTGGCCTATTTTTCAAGGGAAAAAGACAAAATGGCAAAATCACTTCAGTGACACTTGAAACCTTGTACCAAAAAAACTGAAAAGTTACAGGAGAATTCTGGCAAAAATAAAAATGTGCACCAGACTTAAATCAAGCAAGAGGGCTAGCCCAATGGCTGGTTGCTATTATTGATAAGCAGCTACTAATCACGACCTACTCCACCAAGAAAGTGAGGCCTCCAGGAGACGTGAGTGACAATTCCCTGCATGTTTGGATTTTCACAAAGCATGCAAACTGACCTTGGCTTCTAACTTTCTAAACATGAAAGTCTCTGTTAGGGACCCAAACTGGTGGCAGAAGAAAATTAACCACACAAAATTTTATAACACTTTAAAAACCTAACTCAGAAGTTAAAGCCAATTAAGAAAATCCACAATACAATCAAACATAAAATTACGAATATACAATATTAAAACCAGTGCTTGGACGGGCATGGCAGCTCACACCTGTAATCCCAACACTTTGGGAGGCCGAGGTGGGCAGATCACCTGAGGTCAGGAGTTCAAGACCAGCCTAGCCAACATGATGAATGGCCATCTCTAAAAATACAAAAAACTAGCCAGGTATGGTGGCGTGCACCTGTAGTCCCAACTACTCGGGAGGCTGAGGCTGGAGAATCGCTTGAACCTGAGAGGTGGAGGTTGCAGTGAGCTGAGATTGCACCACTGCACTCCAGTCTGGGCAACAGAAGGAGACTATCTGAAAATAAAATAAAAATAAAAGTAAGCCTAGTGCTTAATGCCTAGTCATTAAGTGGCTAAGATGAATAATATTTAAGATTAAATTTACCTTATAGCTTCTACAGCATGTTGAGTGTCAGTTGCCTTTACTTTTTCTTGTAACTTCTCCTTTTGCATTCTTTCCTCATGGATGAGATTTTCTTGAGACTGAAGAGCTGCCCTTAATTCTCTCTTTTCTTCCTGCAGAGCCTGCGAAAAAGTCAAATATGATTGTAATTTTCCTTCAATTCTTTTTTCTTCCTGCAAAACCTGCAAAACACCCAGAAATTTCTAAGCCAGCTATTATTACAATTTTTCTATTTCAAAAGAAGCCAGGAAGTCAGACTATAAGTTAACAGTCACAATATTAACAAAACTATCAATATCTGATCCATCATTTATAAAGTAGGGAAGAAAGTATAAATTGTAGAACCTAGTTCTAGCTTAATAACACTCTCTTAAAACACACATACACACGCTTCCCCCAATTACAGTGATTTTAAAACAGACCTCTAATAGTTTTTCAGATTCCCTCAATTTTTCTTCTTTTTGCTGCTGCTCCTGCAGGACAGTCATACTGGTTCCAACCAAGTCATTGACTCTCATGGTGAGGCGCTCTATTTCCAACTCATTGGCACAGATAGTGTCATTGGCCCGCTCCAGTTTACTGCTTAAGTGTTGAATTTCTGATTGGCTGGAAAGTTCCACAGACTCTAATTTCTGTTTCCGATTGGCGAGCTGAGCCTAGAAACACAGACTATCAATCAATAGGTAAAAGGGAAATTATAAAATAATCAATGAATAAGACTAAAATGAAACTATTATTTCCATAAAAGCATAAAGCACTGGCTCACTAAAATACATATACATTGAGAAGGGGTAAGAAAGAATTGAGAGGCTGGGTGTGGTGGCTCATGCCTGTAAGCCTAACACTATGGGAGGCTAAGGTGGGCAGATCGTTTGAGCTCAGGAGTTGGAGATCAGCCTGGAAACATGGCGAAACCCTGTCTTTATCAAAAATTGGCCGGGTGCGGTGGATCACACCTGTAATCCCAGTACTTTGGGAGGCTGAGGCAGGTGGATCACGAGGTCAGAAGATCGAGACCATCCTGGCCAACATGGTGAAACCCCATCAAAATACAAAAATTAGCTGGGCGTGGTGGCGCGTGGCTGTAATCCCAGCTACTTGGGAGGCTGGGGCAGTAGAATCACTTGAACAAGGGAGTCGGAGGTTGCAGTGAGCCGAGATTGCGCCACTGCACTACAGCCTGGTGACAGAATGAGACTCTGTCTCAAAACAAAGAAACAAAAAATACAAAAACTACCCAAGCATGGTGGCATGAGAGGATCACTCGAACCCAGGAAGCGGAAGTTGCAGACAGCCAAGATCATACCACTGCGCTTCAGCCTGTGTGACAAAGTGAGAACCTGTCTCAAAGAAATAAATAAACAGAAAAGAACGGATAAAGTAAAGGGATTCCTCAGGAGAAGAGATGCTACAGTATTCTACCTACTTACACAGAAATTCAACTGCAACCTGGCTGGAATTATTTCCTATTTAAAACATAGGAAATAGGAGCTATAATGCACTATTATATTTCTGATGGAAGTTTAGAAATTAGAATTTCAAAATCACTAAATTTGTAGTTTAAATTCCACCCCCTGCCCCCGCCACTTGGAGCATGTTGTAATTATTCTGTTTTAACATTATAAACATTCATATTTAGATTAGTCAAAGTAACCATAAAATGCTCTTTAAATTCAGAGAAAGGGGGAAATTGTGGATTTTTGTTTATTGGAGGAAAAGGTGCTTATAAGGGAGGAGAGATTGGTTCTGTCATCAGGTTTTGGACACTTCCTGAGTTAAAAGAGGTAAACAAATATAGTACATCTCAAATTAGTTTCTCTCAATGATATATCTACTGACTACTACGTTTTAGGCTATGCATCCCAGCAATATTGGGTTTTAGCTCCAAACTTTTCAGTATTTACAAGTTTTAATCCAGCATCCTGGCTAGTACTTCATCTACACACTGAAGATGAATATAAATAATCTGTGGAGGTAAACTTCCCTTATTCTAAATATTTCTAAAGGTAAAAGCACACAATTTTATTTTAGAAATACAAGTAGAAATATCTCTGGGAAGTCTATCTGTTGCAGATTTAAAGATTTTATTATTTGCAGTACAGGTCCAAATCCTGTACTGTATACTGTAGTCAAATAAAGTAGATGCTAAAAACTTCCCATAAGCCAGAGAGAGGGTAGAAGAGAGGTGAAGAGACAGACAAATACTGTTTGTATAAATTACTGATCAAGATTTCAGTGCAAAGAGCCTTTTTTTTTTAACCAGATTCCTACAATGGTATAAAGGAAGAACATCAACATTTAGGTTTAGATTCACTAGAACAATTGCTAAGCATGGAACTGTCTCCAAACTTTTAAATATAATATAAACTTTTTTTTCAAAGAGGAAAGGTTTCCTGTGCAGAATAAATAAATGCAGAGAATGGGTGAGGGTGAGAAGGAGCAAAGGGTTAGAGCCCAGCTTGCTGAAACGTCCCTTAGTCCTACCCTTAATCTGTACAGCAGCCCTGGGTCTTAGCAAAACACAGCTAGAAACCCACTGCCCAAATGGGTACTCAGATAATACATAATTGCAAAACACTATCTTCCTAATACTGCAAGAGCTACCTAATACTATCAACTCAAATCTGTGATCTTAAACTCAGTATTCTATAATAAACAAATAGTCAAACCAAGGTATACTTTAACCAGTGATTTTAGATTTGCTAAATTTCTCAGTTTTGAAGAATGAAGAACATAACCTTCTTTCACTGATTTACTATTTTGGTCACACAAAAATACAGTATTTTTTAAGCATAGTGAAAAGTACATAATCAACTCAAGCACAAACTCAATTTTCATTGCCTAGAATACACTAGGGTTGCACTACCATCGCAGTCACCCACATGCAGCCACTGCACAACTAAACTGTGGCTAATCTGAATTGAGATGTGCTCTTAACTGTAAAACACAAATTCAGTTAAAGATTTCAAAGACTCAGTTAAAAAAATGTAAAGTAAATGTTGTAATATTTGACATATTGAGTTATTAAAATTAATTTCACCTTTTTACTTTTTAATGTGACTAGTAGAAAATTTTAAATTATATGTGACTCACCAATATCTATTAGCATTATAATAATCTCAAGAATACCTCATCAATACTAAGAAAGTCAAAAATAATTACTTAAAATACTTATAAAATAATGATTATTTCTGATAATTATCTGGCTTTAGAGGTATTTTAAGGCTGGCATATTTTTAAACTTTTTTTTTTTTTTTTTTTTTTTGCAGTAACCACTAATTCTTTGAGCCAGAAATAGGCATTCCTCTTTTTAATCTAACATTTAGCATTCTATTGGAGTGGGTAGAGTTATTTCAACAATACAAATCACAGCAGAGGTGGTTAAAAGAAGCAATCAAGAAGGCAATTTACATCAGGGAGACTGAAATTGAAACTGAAACAAATGGCCAGTGTGGGCAGCTAAAGGGTGAAGGAGAGTGGAGAAGAAACTGGGGACTGGGGGTTGAATTCAAATCCTCTTCTGGATGTGTGATAGGTACTTCCTGGTGCTTCAAGAAAAGGACTCTCCCAGATAGTGAGATTACGATGAACAATGTGATATGAAGCAACAGGGCTTTCTATTTTCCAAAGAATCCCAATATAAAGGTATGGCCATTGTAAGCTTCAATCCCTTACTAAGCTCCCCATCACTGTCAACTCCAAATGCCCCAGTGCAGGCCACAGCCTTGCAGCATTTCCACTAGAGAGCAGCCTAAAGAGCCTGCTAACAACACAGCTCCCACTAAGATCCTATTATCACTGTTGTGTCTATGCTACTACGAACTTTTAAACAGTAAGTCTAAGTCAATTCAATTAACTCTGATATTTCTACCAAGACAACAGATTAACATTTGAGTTAGGGTCTTTTTTTCTTCAAAAGTTGTGACAGCAAAAGGATGCTTTTAAAAATATAACATATATACTTATAAATACATTTATATACATATAATTAACAGTGGATTTAAAATGAACTTGAAGAGTATCTTACAGCTCATCTAAGCATTTCAAAAGGAAAACATATAGAGCAACCTCTACTTTTTTCACATACTGTTTATCAGCTAAATATTTTATATTTTATGTTGGCTTAATATTTTAATTCTTTTTCAAATGTTCCTCTCTAAGTCTTCCTTAAACATTTCCTTTGCATTATGTAGGCAAAAGAAAAAGTAGCAGGCAATTTGTTGCCTTCTAAACATAAATGACCTTGGTTTTAGACTGTACTGATCCTTTTCTTATACTATATAACCACCATTCTGTTATTACATCTAGCATTACAGTTTAACAACTGTACTTTTAAATAAAATACATTTTAACATTTGATAGAACAAACATCCCCCATTACTCTCTTTTAAAAAATGTTGGCGACCGGGTGCAGTGGCTCACGCCTGTAATCCCAGCACTTTGGGAGGCTGAGGCGGGTGGATCACTTGAGGTCACGAGTTCGAGACAAGCCTGACTAGGATAGTAAAACCCCATCTCTACTAAAAACACAAAATCAGCTGGGCATGGTGGTGCATGCCTGTAATCCTAGCTACTTGGGATGCTGAGGACGAGGATTGTTTGAATGTGGGAGGCAGAGGTTGCAGCGAGCCGAGATTGCGCCACTGCACTCCAGCCTAGGCAACAAGAGCGAAAATCCACCTCAAAAAAAAAAAAAAAAAAGTTGGCTAGTATCATTCATTCATCATTCCATATGAATTTTAGAATCATTTTGTTCCTGAAAACGTTATACTCAGTAAATTATATAACCATTTAAAAAACAAATTTAGATCTCTATCAAATACTTTACACTAAAATAATTTTTAGATAAAATGCCTTAAAAAGAAATGATAAAGCATTAGAAGAAATTTGACTTAGGTAAGACTTTATAGTATGATATCAAAGATAGAAACACTGAAGAAAAAATTGATAGAATTAAGTAATTCCAATTAACTGTTTATAAAACAATTGTATTTCCATAAAAAAATTAAGGTAAATTGAGTACACACACACAACTGTAACATAATAGCAAAGGGCTTATACTTCATACTTAAGTGTACGAAAAGCTCTTTCACAATAGTAAAATATAAACATCTGGCCGGGTGTGATGCTAGCACTTTGGGAGGCCAAGATGGGCAGATCACTTGAGGTCTGGAGTTCAAGACCGGCCTGGTCAACGAGGTGAAACCCCGTCTCTACTGAAAATACAAAAATTAGCTGAGCATGGTGGCAAGCACCTATAATCCCAGCTACTCAGGAGTCTGAGGCAGGAGAACTGCTTGAACCCGGGAGGCAGAGGTTGCAGTCAGCCAAGATCAGGCCACTGCACTCCAGGCTAGGCAACAGAGACTCTGTCTCAAAAAAGAAAATAAAATAAGATTAAAAAAAAAATTCCTAAAAGAAAGGTGAATAAAGGACACAAATAATTTATGAAAAATGAAAATGGCCATAAACAGACGAAAAAAGTGCTCAACCTTACTCATATTACAACAATGTATATTAAAACAATGATATCATTTTTTTTCACCTATAAGATTAGCAAAGACAAGCCTAAAAGTGGGGAAAGGCAAAAGAAATAATAGTGCTTAATGTAGGGAAAATATGAGGAAATGGATATTCTCACATACTACTAAAGAAAGTCTATCAATCCATCATTGGAGAAAACTTTGGCAATGTATATTAAAATATTTGAATGTACTCTTATAGAGCAAATGCAATTCAAGGTCCATTTCCTAAGAAAATATATATTCCTAAATGTTTATATAAGGATGTTAATCTAAGCACTATTTACAAAAGTGAAAAGTAAAAAACTAAATGTTATATACAGTAAGGGACTGGTTACAAATGTCATCATACATTTAACGATAGGGTGGACTTCTATGTAATCATTATGATTACAAATTTGTTGACATGTCATATTTAAAAAGGAAAAATTTTAAAGCTGTGAAGTGCTTAGCATAGTACCTGATCACATAGTAAGCATTCTATATATTTTAAAGTTATTACTTCATGGAAAATTTCAAGCATACACAAATATAGAGAGAGTAAGATGATGAACCCCTATCACACAACTTCAAAAATTATCAACACTTTGCTACTGTCAGGATTTTTTAAAGTTTGCAACTACCCCTCCCTTCCCATTCACAGTGCATATAGGTTTTTCCTACCAAAAGGACATGAATGTATTGCACACTGTATGTAAGCATACACAAAGCCAGAAGAAATTTATACCAGAATTTTATTCATGGTAAATTTCTAAACGGTAGAATTATGGATGATTTATTTATTTCTCATTTTATCCGCATTTTCTCATTTTTCTAAAATAAGCCTGTATTATGTAATTTTAATAGCTTATTAAAAGAAATGAATTCAAGCAAATATATGTCAAAGAATGAGAAGTTGTTTCTGAATTATACTTTTAGATGTTAAAAACATACAAGAAAAAATTTATACAAAGATTTTTTTTTTAATGAAGGGTAGGTTAATATCCACTTAGTCTCCCAGGTTTTCTACTGCTATTGTTCAATGGTGACCCACATTTCAACCAAATGCAATATATCAACCTTGACGGGATTCTGACTCAAACATCCAATTGTAAAAAGAGTTTTTTGGACAACTGGGGAAATGTGAACAGACTGGATATTAAGTTATATTAAGAAGTTATTATTCTATTAATGTGATACTGATATATTGTAGTTATTTTTTAAGTCCTTATCTGTTTGGAAATAAGATGATATCTATGATTTGCTCTGTAATATTCCACCCAAAAATAAGAAGTAGGGAATGGTATAGAGTTTCAGTTTGACAAGATAAAAAAGTTCTAAAGATCTGTTGTACAATGTACATATAGTTAACATTACTATACTATACATTTAAAAATGGTTAAGGTGGAACATTTTATGTGTATTTTACCACAATTAAAATAAAGATTTACAAGATAACAACTATTAATGCTCGTTAATGGATATAGATAAGTTTATTTAGACGTTTAAAAAAATGATGATCATACAGCACTGGTATATACTGAATCACTGAAAGATTTAATTTTATTTAGTTTGCCAAGGGAGAAAGATAAATACATTTATATGTAACATTTTTATTAAACAATCAGATAGTTTTAGGTTAAACAAAACTATCAGAAGAATAATTCAAACTCCCTTAGTAGGAAAAACAAATGTTGGCTATTGAAAGACTTCTTACTCTAGCCGTAGCTGAATTACAGTAAGTAAAAATCCCATTTTTGCTAACAATGAAGTTTTTATTACGTAGAGTCAATAATCACAATAGTAATTTGGAATAGAATAACAGTAATGTGAAAAGAGACTCTATAATCAATAATACTCCATGGATAAACAATTGAGAATTGTAAAAATTAAGACTCAATTTGTTTTTTTATCAATCTGAAGCCTACAACTAGAATATAACAATATCTTGGTCAAGTGTGGTAGCTCACACCTGTAATCCTAGCACTTAGGAGGCCAAGGTGGGAGGATAGCTGGAGCCCAGAAATTTGAGATCAGCCTGAGCAATGTAGCGAGACCTCATCTCACGAAAACCAACAAATTTTTTTGTTGTTGTTAAGAAGAAAAAAACATATATGTATATATAAAACAATACTTTATAGTTATTAGGTCTGTATAGTGCTTTGGCATTCAAGTAAAAAAACTGGTCTAGACATCTCATGATTTCACTGGTCTGTCTGGCTGCATAGCTTGCTGTGGCCTAAAAAATAAATTTCTTCCTTGCAGTTGTTGTGAACTTTTCCTATCATTTTGAATGAAGTCACTCACAGCAGAGCCACTGTCGGTAGTTTATCAGACAGCTGACATTTCAGGGAGATGAACAAAAAGTTAATGCATTATTGAGACTTAAAACAGCATATAAATGCAGATTATTTTTAAAAATCCAAAAAGCCAAAAAAAGCAAAAAACAAAAAAACCTCCCTTCTAGCTATTTCAACTTACCCAGTCTGTTCCCTCATTCTATAAAACTAAGATAACTACCAACCTTGACAGATTATCATAATATTAAACAGAGAACACATACAAAAATTGTCTAGAAGCAGCACTGGGTCAACATCTAGCACATAACAGATGATCGCAATTTTTTTTAGTTTCCTTTATGTTCTTCATTTTAACTGAAAAAGGAATGAGCTGAATAGGTTCTTACAAGACATATTCCTAAAGTAGGTGTCTGGTTTTTGGTTTTGCTTAAGTCATTAAGAGAAAAGTTTCTATCAGTGTTCTAAAATAAGTATTTTTGTTACCACAAAGACACCACTTTTAGTTAGTGTGCACACCATTGCCATGTGACTCTCTCCACATCTGTCGGCATGGGCAGACAAACTGAAGCTCCCCGGCTGAGGCACCTCGGCCAAGACATCCCAGTGACCACAGGGATGGTGCAAAGCACGGACTATAGTAGAGCTGAGAGACCTAACAAGAGACAGAAAGACATGGAAAAGGAGACAGAGGGAGGAATGGGATTGTGGTAAGGAAGAAAGAGAGGGGAGGAAGAGAGGGCGACAAAGCCAGGGACCAAGATGAGGACAGTGAACATGGATGCAAGCATAGAGTGAGCCTCAGTAAGCAAGACAATGATAGACAGTGGGTAAGCAAGTCAGAAACAAGCAAAGAGGCAAAGCGGCAAGCCGGCACAAAGACATGAGCCTGGACAGGACAGTGAATACACGCATGTGTGAGGGCAGGAGGGAAGGAGGAGCTGGGTCTAAATGCTGAGGAGAAGAGGCTACCTAAACAAGAAAGAGAGCAGGGTTCGTGGAGCGAAGCTGAAAGAGGCTAAATGGTACCAGGACACTGCATTAAGGTAGTTCAAACTTGATCAAAACCTATCCGCTTCTCATTATTTTAAAAAGTCTTAGGCCTACCTGAATTATCTCTGATTGTTCAGCCAGAGCCTTCCTTTGTGCCTCCAGCGAAGATACCTGTTGCTGATAAATCAAGCGTTGCTTCTCCCAGTCCAGCGATTTCTGACGGAATTCCTGAGGAAGCAATTAGAGTACTTAATTTCTGAGTGCTTCTCCTCACTGTCACTACTTCCCAGACTCCCTTTTACTTTAATTTCTCCCCATGTCCCTGGGTATGCTCGCACTGTTCTCCACAGCAGGAGACCCATTACTCACTTAGCTAACAGAGCTAGAGAGTAACACTAAATTCCTCACATACTGTGCCTCTGGATATCTGTCTTTCTAAATTTAACACCCTAATGGTGAGGAGTATGAAACGCAGATGCTAAGCACTGGATTCAGATGTTTTTATGGATTTGCTGCCACCTAAGGGTTGTTATAATTTTCTAGTGAATTTTCAGAAAACTGATGTTAAGATAACTAAAATTTTAAAGTATGATTACAGATATCCCTCGCTATCCAAATTCTTGATATCCAGACCCAAGAATTGAACAGATTAAATTTTCAGATAAGTCCTTTGGTAACCCAAATCTTACTTCTCAGTATCTAAAACTCAAGAACCAAGTAGATTCAGACAATACAATATCCTTTGATATCCAAATTTTTATTATCTCAACAGAGGAACTGCAAAGGCTTGAATAACAAAGAAAATCTGTACTAAATTTTAACAGATATTTGTAACCCAAAGCCGAACAGTTCAAAATTAATGATGGATCAATAGTAACATCAAATTGCATGATCAAGAAAATGATTTCAATATTTATGAAAATGGGGCAAATCAAAGGGAAAGGAAATTCAATCTTTCTATCACTGTCTTCCAGGATCCTCAACTCCAGAAGTCTCAGGCTCCTTAAGATAACTGTTGTTAACCAAATTTCTGATATTCATTCATTCATTCAATCATTCTACTATATATGCCAGGTACTGCTTTAGGTGTCAGGGATACAATACTTAACAAAACGAACAAAAACCCTAGTCCCACTCAACTGGGGGCAACAGATGACACATTTCTTGTATGGTATAGCACACGGTAATACACGATTTGGAGAAAACAGCATGAAGTCTTCAGAGTTGGGGTTGTAATTTTTAAAAGGGATGGCCAGACTGAGTGAAAAACATTTAAGTAAACACTTAGGGAGATGAGGGTGAAGTTACAATATTCTGGGTGGAAAGAACAGCCTTGAAATGAGAGCATCCTGGTGTGTTTAAGGGTGAAAAAGGAGACTGGTGTGGCTGGAATAAAGTGAATGAAAGGGAAAATAGGAGAAGACAAGGTATGAGAATGAGACCACGCAGGCCATTAGGATAACTTAGGTTTTTTTTCTTTTTAATACTTTAAGTTCTAAGGAACAGGTGCACAACGTGCAGGTTTGTTACATATGTATACATGTGCCATGTTGGTGTGCTGCACCCATTAATTCATCATTTACATTAGGTATATCTCCTAATGCTATCCCTCCTCCCCCTGCTCCCCACAATAGGACCCGGTGTGTGATGATCCCCTTCCTGAAGCTGCTGGAAGGTTTTTGTATAGGAAGTGATATAATTCGATTTACATTACAGCAGAATCATTCTGGCTATTGTGCTGAGAAAAGAGAAGTCTAAGATGACTCCGAGGTTTTTAGGTCGAGCAAACTGAGTTGCTATCAACTAAAACATGAATCAGTGCTGGGGAGATGAGGAAGAGAAAGACAGGACCTTTAGCTTGGACATGTTAAGTTTGACACATTTCAGACATCATAGTGGAGATAGGAAACAGGCAGTTGAAAGTTATTCTGTCATGAAGAGGCAAGGTCTCGGCTAGATATATAAATTTTGAATTGTCAACATATACACAGTGTTAAAGCTATGAAATTCAATGGGACCAACAGGGGAATGAGCGTAGACAGGAAAAAAAAAAAAAAGGAAAGGTCCAATGACATGATCCTAGGTTAAGGAGTAACGGAGACTGAGGAGTGATGAACAAGGAGAAAAATGAGAGAAATGTGGTTTTTCTCAAGCCAAGTCAAGAAAGTGGGTAAGGAGGCGGGAGAGACCAGCTCTCCTACAAAGCTGTAGGTAGGATGAGGAAGATGAGGACCAGCCCACAGGCTCTGGGAATGTGTAAGTCACTGGTGACCTCTATGTGAACAGCTTCTGTAGTGTGAGGGGACAAAAGCCTTGAGTGGGTATAAGAAAAATGAGACAAGAGAAACTGGAGACAAGTATAGATAACGGAAGTAATTTTTTAGTTATAAAATGAAAGAAATAAAATGGGGCAGAGGAGGAAGAGACAGGTCAAGAGAGGATATTTAAGAGGAGGGAAATTTGGATGCTGGTAAAAAATATCCAGTAGAGAGAAAAAATTAAGGGTGCAGAAAAGAGAAGTTGAACTACTAGAGTAATGCCTTAGGTAGAAAAGGGGGAGGGCATGGGTAGTTCCTCCAGGAAGGCAGGCAGGGTACATGGGCACAGATGCAGATAGGTGGGTGGACACAGAGCTGGAAGTCTATACACAGAAAGGAAGATATAACCCAAAGGTGAGGATGTGGGGATAGGTGTTGAGAGTTTGAGGAGAAAAGCAGAAGTCTGAAATACTCATTGTGGAAAGCAGGAGATGAGAGGAAATACAGTACGATTCCAGGTAGCATTAGGACCCGTTTGAGGTTAGGGACCATGAATTTAAAGTGAGATCAGACAGTACAGTTAGGGTTTTCTCCAGCCATGTTCAGCGATACATGACAAGTAGAGAGTGGGCAGAAAGGTGGACTTAAGCAGATCTGTGATTCTGCCAAGCAAATATGAGGAAGCAAGAGAGGAGCACACGAGATGAAAGGGAAAGTTAAAAATGTAATCACAGAATTTAAAAGCTGGCTAAAGACCAATAAGTGAGAACACTAAGTAGATAATGGAGCAGTAAAAAGGTGGCAGAATTCAATCATTTTAAGGGATGGATAATGATTACTGAGAGTCAAAGGACTAGAGAGAGTTAGCTGAAAAGACAGGGATTGGTAGTCTGATAATTAAATGCTTGAAAATGAGATTCTAGAGGGGTGGCATATATTGGTAATGACAAGAGCTGAGGAATGGCAATGGGAATAAGTAGATGAGACAGAGAGATAATCAAACTATCTACGGAGGAAAGAAAGACAAGAAACTGTAAGGTCAGAGTATTATAAGCATCATCCCTCCAGATCCTGAGATCCTCAAAGTTATGGTTAAGAGTAATGTTGGAGAGAACTGACAGTGAGCTGGGTGCTGAAATCAATGAGCCAAGGAAATAACCCAGAGATCAGAAGATGACTACTTTGGTTGTTATGTACATTGGCTGGCAGCATAGGCTGGTAACATGAAAATCAAAGATGGGGTTTTTGAGGTAGAAAGGAAAGAAAATAGGAAGTGGCAATGAGAAGCAAGAAGGATATAGGGTTTAGGGGGAAAAGGTATTGCTGAAAAGGGTGGAAGGGAAGCAGTATCTGCAGTCTTCTGATTCTAAGCTCTTCAAATGTGAAAAAAGTTGAGATATAAAGGAATATTAAACACAGAAATTATAATTTTAAGTAACAATAATATACTGGCATTTGTGGGTGACAGGTCACTGAGAGTAAAAACTTGTAAGTGATCACACAAAGATGTTGAACAATGTTTCTCAAATCAGAATAAGCTAGGGGAGCTGAATACAATGCAGATCCCTAGGTCCTATGCCATACTGCTGGATCAGCATTTCTGAGAGCCTAAAAGCACGCTGGGAATTCTTATGTCCACTGAAAAACTAATGGCAAGGACAGAGGAAGAGAGTGACAGATTTGTGCTGCTCCTTCATCTACTCTTGGTACTATTAGCTCACCACCTCCCCTTAAGTTCTCAATATATGCAACAATCATGGAGTTATTCAGTCTTAATAAAAAACAAAGTCAGCAGAGAAGGAAGTGAATGCCTTACTACATCTAAATGGGAATTGAGAATAATCTGATACAGAGATTACTTTGTACAAAAAGTGCTATGTACTTTCCACATTTACTAAGCCCCCACTTTATTAGGTGCTTGAGATACAATGACATATAAGACAAGAACAATGCCCATCTCTATGGGCATTGTTACTGTCTGTAACTAGTGGTCAATGTTGCCCAATGGGAGAGACACTGGCGTTTGAGGTACAATAATCCTTCCTGTGTGGAACAATCTTAGGCATATTTAATATCCCTGGTCCCTGTCCCCTAAATGCCAGTTTTGATATGCTCAGTTATTTTGACAACCAAAAAAAAAAGGCCTCCATACATTTGCAAATGCTCCCCAAGGGTGGTAGTGCCCTGTTGAGAATTATTGATGGCCAGTAATCCCGTTAACCAGAGGGAATCAGATGATGATAGGATGTATAGTGGATCACCCTCTCACCTTTGAAATAGCTTCGTGGCAGTCCTAAAGATGGTAGAAAATTGGTTTCAGAAAATAGTGCCATTAGAAACAGCATTTTCCTACATGAAGGCTGACAATCACTATGAACAAATTATTACTATGAACATACCTCTATTTTTGCAGTTAACCTCTCAATTTCAGACCGATCTTCCCTGTGATTTTTGGTATTTCCTCTGAATTCCCTCATTTGCTTTTTCTGAAGTTTTTCATAGCTTCTCTTCAGTATGCCTAACTGTAGAAACAGTTATTTCTATACTTAAAGTTTAAGAATTTATAAAGAGTAGTGGTGAGAAAAATTTGTATTATGAAAACAAGAGCAGTGCTAACCAGTATTACTGAGAACATGTTAGATTTCCAAACTAAAACACAAAAGGAAACTAAAAATTAAATATGTAGAATAAACATTAGTAAAGAAATACATTCAAAGAAAAAATTTTAAAAAAATTTTAAACAAAAGTTTTTTATTACAATAGCCTTGCACTTAAAGATCCTACCACCTAGCCCCACAATAAAAGCAGCAAATAAAAACTCTTTTTCTTTCCTCTAGGTCTGTGATTCTCAAAGCTATGCTCTTGCAGAGCACTGATATTTAGGATGCAGGAGAAGAATACTTTGCAATTAAATCAGAATAAAAGCAGTTTTTTCCAAATCTGAAGAATAAATTTGAGTTAATGGACAGAATTTTTTTACTTATTTATCCCAAAATGCTTCTTAAATTTTGGATCCTCCAATATTTATAATCTAGTAACTGATAAAAATTAAAATATTAAATGTAATTTTTGGTATCAAGTATTTCACAGTATTACACAAAAACAGCCCTAACTTCTTTCAGGTACTCAACCAAGAAACATATTTTAGCATCTCTTCTAGGTAGCATCAAACCTACAATTAGGCAAACCTCTTTACCTGGATTAAAGAACAGAGAAATGGATTCCCACTCCTGTATCTCCTGCATCTTCCACGCAGTATATATTTCCCACTTCACAAAGTAGAAAGTGGCTTTCGTTAACAACGTTCTCAAGGGTGAAAGAGAGAGAACTACATATACGACATTTAACAAAACTAAAATCTCACTTCTTCATGTAGTTTCTTCAACTCCTGCTTATACTCCATGGTCATCTCTTGCTTGATTTTTTCATGTTCTTCTACCTGCTGATGCAACATTCCAACCTAAAAGCAGAAAAGTGGTAGTATTTTTCATTAGCATTGAAACAACATCCCTGAGGTATAAAAATATAAAATAATCTCTGTATTTATTTGTAAATTCAAGTTCTCAAATGCATATATATGGTTACCCCACTTCTTAGGAAGTCAAATACCTAGTTATTTAATAAGTCTTAACATTGCCAAAAAATAGTGAACAAACAACTAGTTTTTAGAATTTCTAGGTTTAGATGAAAACTCTCTTTCTTTTTTTTTTTGTTCTTTTTGAGATGGAGTCTCGCTCTGTCGCCCAGGCTGGAGTGCGGTAGCGAATCTCGGCTCACTGCAACCTCTGCCTCCCAAGTTTAAACAATTCTCTGTCTCAGTCTCCCGAGTAGCTGGGATTACAGGTGCATGCCACCACACCTGGCACATTTTTGTATTTTTAGTAGAGACGGGGTTTCCCCATCTTGGCCAGGCTGGTCTTGAACTCCTGACCTCGTGATCCACCTGCCTCGGCCTCCCAAAGTGCTGGGATTACAGGTGTGAGCCAGCACACCCAGCCGAAACTGTCTCTCTCTGTCTGATTATTCTACTCAACCCTTTTCATCAAAAAAATCTCACGAAAATAAGAAATATAAAGTTTTGAGAGCCTTGGAAATCAACAATACTTCATAAAAAATCTAGAAGACTTTAAGAATAATTTCTCTACAATAAAGTACAGAATAGTAATGTCAGACAGGAAAAAAAAAGGAGGCTTGTGCCTGCTTTACCATTTGCCCAACTTCAGAGAAACGAGTTCCACCAACCATGGTAAGGAAGTTATCCTAACCCACTTTTCAATGATTTGATACCAGAGACATCTATTTTCTGCCAAGCCTTCACCTCCACAAGTATCCAGAAGTAATTCTTTTAATAACCAGCTAGAATTTTATCTACTGATAAGTAGGAAGGGAGAGGGAAAACAGGGAACAGGAGGGAGTAAACAAACACCATCTAGAACAGTAAATTTCTTAGAAGTACTAGAAATAAACTATTTATAAGAATGACGAGTTAATGCAATTCCAATAAAAAATTATAGTGGAATTTATTTTTGTAAGAGAACTTGAAAAAGTCATTCTAAAGTTCAAACTGGAAGAATGGGTAAATACAGCCAATAAAATGGAAAAGTCTAGTTTTTTTAAAAAAAGATGTAAGTGAATGATGTAACTGAATTTCTGGATGAAAGGAAACTTTCTGAGCTTAAAACTAATGAAAAAGCAATTTTAAAATGATGCATTTAACCATGTAAAACTTCTATTTTAAAAAAATCCAATTAACAAAATTAAAAGGTAAATAAACAGAGAAATATTTACAAAAAATCAAAGGGCTTTTAACTTTTAGTATACAAAAAACTCTTACAAATTTGTAAAAAGTAGTAAGCTCTCAACAGAAAAATAACTCAAGGACAAGAATGATTCCCACAAAAATATAAATGTCCAATAAACATGAAAAAAGACTTAATTTCAAGAGTAATCAGAGGAAAACATCCCATGGCATTTTACATCTATCAAATTAGGAAAGATCTTATAAAATAAGACTTATGTGGGTAAGTTATTTGGAATCAAAGACCCATAAAGTGTTGAAATACGAAGCACGTGACTTCCAGAAAGCAATGTGGGAGTGTATATTAAAACACTCATAAATATTCTTGACCTTGACTTAGTAAACACTACTTTTAGAAATTCATGTAAAAAAAATAAATGTAGAGCCAGGTAGAGCAGCTCCCATCTATAATTTCAGCACTTTGGGAGGCAGAGGCAGAAGGATGACTTGAGCCCAGAGGAGTTCAACACCAACCTGGGCAACATGGTGAGACCCTGTCTCTACAAAAAAGGAAAAGAAGAAAATAAATGCAGATGTTAAGAATTTGTCGGGACCGGGCATATTGTCTCATGCCTGTAATCCCAGCACTTTGGGAGGCCAAGGCAGGCAGATCACTTGAGGTCAGGAGTTTGAGACCAGCCTGGCCAACACGGCAAAACCCCATCTCTACTAAAAATACAAAAATTCGCTAGACCTGGTGGCAGGTGCCTGTAATCCCAGCCACTCGTGAGGCTGTGGCACAAGAATCGCTTGAACCCAGAAGATGGAGGTTGCAGTGAGCCGAGACGGCATCACTGCACTCCAACCTGAGCAACAGAGTGAGACTCAGTCTCAAAAAAAAAAAAAAACAGAAATTGTCAACAGGGATTTGTTCTTTTATAAAAACTGGACAAACTGGAAAAAATCTAAATGTTTATAAATAAATTGTGAACGAATACAATGAATGAAAGTACATAATAAAATATGCAAACATTAAGCTGTATTAAAACAGTTAACATGCAAAATGCTTACCACTTAAAAAACATATGGATATAAAAAGTATACTATACTAAAATCCCAATTTTGGGAAGGATTTTTACTGAAGTTTACTTACATAGCTTAAAGGAAATACACCAAATGTTAATACAGATTAACTCTGATTCAAGGCATTATGATTATTTTTTGCTTCATAGTTTGTCTTTTCTAAATTTTCTCCAATGGCTACTGCTTTTACTAGCAAGAAAAGAACATTTTAAAAAAGAAAAGACAAGAAGCTGACCCTAAGTCCACCTATTTTGCTTTGATAAAGATCATCAGGACTCATCTATTTGATTAAAACAAGTTGAAGAGTCTTAACTATTCATATTTCCTAGCCCACAATCCACCAGAAGATGCAAAATTAGAAAGTATGGTAGGTAGAAGGGGTAACTACAATGATCAGTAGAAATGAGCAATAGCTTTTAGCAAAGACAGAAGAAAAAAGGGAAACAGATTATCCCAAGAGTAGACTCGTGTCTACACTGCTATAACCCGTAAAGACAAAGCACATCAAGCACATCAGTATGTAATAGCCATTACTCCTAACATATCACAACCAAGAGAAAAGGCAACCCTCAAAACACCACACCCACACCCACACACACACCCCTCCTTAAATTTTCAGTAGTGTGGCCTTTTGGCCCTTTATCACATGTTAGACAAGACACACCTGCAGAATCATAAAAACTTCAAATGATTTCATAAGATCCACTGACAGCATGGGAACTGACTAGGGAGTTCTCAAACTCAGCCTAAATAGTTCTTTGACCAAGGTTTTTAAAAATTGAAGACAAAGAAGGAGGAAAAAACAAGCAGGGGGAGGACAAGATGGCTGACTAGACACAGCCAGGAGGAAAAGCTGCCAATGAGGGACTGAGACAACTGGTGTGCTCCTAACAGATCTTCAGAGGCGGTCACTAAGAGTGTATGGAGAGAAGACACAGAAGCTGAGATGAAGGGGGAGGAAGCTGGGAACCGTACACGAGGCGACTACTACGCACCTGGACTCATTGCTGGCCCAAACAACTCTGGAAAAACAGATGAGCTGAACTAGCAAGAAGCAACCCACTCTTCCCACGGGCCTCTGGAACCCTAGCAGGAGGGGACCCCTCGACCACCATGAACATTCAAGTTGACAGGGTGAGCCACTTAGAGAAGTGATAGGAGCAGCAAGCCAGCTGATGTGGAGCCCAGAGAGTTTGGTGTGGGAGTATCTGTGGTGGGGTGGTGGGGCATGGCCAGGGATAGCCATCCCCTTAGGCTTAACTGGCTCCCATAGGAGACTTTAGCTCTAAGGCAACTGCTGGACCCGAACTGTGCAGAGTGGTCTTGCCCATCATATGGGGCCAGTCTCACCTGAACATCCCTTGGCCTGCTGGCCTCTCCCAGGGCCCCAGCGTGGCCACACATGCTTACAGGGCAGCCTTGGGTGGCCTGGGGAACTGCATCATAGCTTCTGTGCTAGCAGACTATGCCTGACCAGCAGAGAGCTCCAGAGGAGTGGCCCCCATGGCTATGCACCAGCCTGTACATTCCGTCCCCATACTGCAGCTTCTCTGGGCCCACAGCAACTCCCCACATGGCTTTGCTGGCATGTGCCTATGCCAGCAGGTTTTGCTTTTTTTGCCCCACCAACAGGCAAGTGTACATGTATCCACCTTGCCACTGCTGTGGCGGGAGTGCAGTTCATCCCCCATGTCCCCACTGACCACCACTGCAGACAGAACCTTGGTGAACACAAAACCAGCCAGCCGCGCCTTTGCCAGTGCCCCTTTCTTGCATCAACACTGCCGCAGGAGTGAAACTAGGCACAGAGAATAGCAGATCCTCCCCTGCACAGAGCAACCACTCCTGTTTGCAGTACACAGAGAAGGCACGCAGACCTGCAACCGCCAGTGCCCTGCCCCCAAGCCAACACCACCACCAGTGCCACTGTGCAGTTGCCAGCAGGGGCACCTGCTCACCTCCCAGCTGTGTTCCCTCCTCCACTGTGGTGAACACCTTCAGGGAGGCAAGCACCCTGGCACCCACCAGAACCCTGCCATAGCTGACAAGTGTGTCTCCCACTGCACTGCTGCTACCACTGCTGCTGGCACATGCAAACAAGGATGAATCCCACTGTCACCGCACTATGAAACGCTTCGGCTGACACCACCCATTGGGGTGTAGTGACCAGCAGTCCAGGAGCACCCTGAACCCCCAATGCAGTGGATTCCTAAATTCAAGGAGCCAGAGCAAAAAGTTAGGGCCCAATACAAGCCCCCCAGAGTTACACCACATAGTCTAGGAGCTGGGAGCTGAGCAACGGTCCCCTAAAATCTTCCAGAGACAAAACCAGTTGGCTGAATCCACCTTATACTACAATCAAACTCTCAAGGTCATCAAATATGATAAAAGAAAAAAAAACTCATCCAAGGGTCAGCAACTTCAAAGATTGAAGGAACGTAAACCCACAAAGATGAGAAAGAAACAGTGCAAGAACTCCAAGAACTCAAAAAGCCAGAGTATCTTCCTTCCTCCAAACAACCATATCACTTCTCCAGTAAGGGTTCAGAACTGGGCTAAGAGGGCTAAAATGACAGAAATATAATTCAGAGCATGGATAGGAGCAAAGATCATTGAGCTACAAGAGTATATTGAAACCCAGTCCAAGGAAGCTAAGAATCATGATAAAACAACGCAGGAACTGACAGACAAAATCAGCAGTATAGAAAAGAATGTAAAGCAACCTGATAGAGCTGAAAAGCACACTACAAGAATTTCTTAATGCAATTACAAGTATCAATAGCAAAACAGACCAAGCAGAGGAAAAAAATCTCAGAGCCTGAAGACTGGCTTTCTGAAATAAGACAGTCACTGACAGACAAAATAGACAGTATAGAAAGAAATATAACCAATCTGTTAGAGCTGAAAAACACACCAGAAGAATTTTTAATGCAATCACAAGCATTAACAGCAAAATAGACCAAGCAGACGAAAGAATCTCAGAGCTTGAAGACTGGCTTTCTGAAATAAGACAGGTAAGAATAGAGAAAAAAAGAATGAAAAGGAATGAATACAATCCCCAAGATATATGAGATTATGTAAAGATGCCAAATCTACAACTCATTGGCGTCCCCTGAAAAGATGGGGAGAATGCAACCAACCTGGAAAACATATTTCAGGATATCACCCATGAGAACTTTCCCAACCTAGCTAGAGAGGCTAACATTCAAATTCAGGAAATGCAGAGAACCCCAGTATGATACTTCACAAGATCATTCCCAGGATACATAATCATCAAATTCTCCAAGGTCAAAATTAAGGAAAAAAATGTTAAGGGCAGCCAGAAAGAAAGATCAGGTCACCTACAAAGGGAAGCTTATCAGACTAATGGTAGACCTCTTGGCAGAAACTCTACCAGCCAGAACAGATTGGAGGCATATTCAACATTCTTAAAGAAAAGAAATTTCAACCCAGAATTTCATTATCTGGCCAAACTAAGCTCCTGAAGGAAGCACTATATATGGAAAGGAAAGACCATTACCAGCCACTACAAAAACAGACTAAAAGTACACAGACCAGTGACACTATAAAGCAACCACACAAAAAACTGCAAAATAACCAGCTAACATCATGATGAGAGAATCAAATTCACATGTATCAACACTAACCTTGAATGTAAATGAGCTAAATGTCCCAATTAAAAGGCACAGAATGACAAGCTGGATAAAGAATCAAGACCCATTGGTATGCTGTCTTCAAGAAACCCATCTCACATGCAGTGACATACATAACAGAAGATAAGAAATAACTAAAATCAGAGCTAAGTTGAAGGAGACTGAGACACAAAAAACCATTCAAAAGATCAACAAATCCAGAAGCTGATTTTTTGAAAAAATTAAAACAGACCGCCAGCTAGACTAATAAAGAAGAGAGAAGACTCAAATAGACACAATCAGAAATGATAAGGAAGATATCACCACTAATCCCACAGAAATATAAACAACTATCAGAGAATCCTATAAACACCTCTATGCACATAAACTAGAAAATCTAGAAGAAAAGGATAAATTCCTGAACACATACACCATCCTAAGACTGAACCAGGAAGAAACTGAACCCCTGAACAGACCAATAACAAGTTCTGAAATTGAATCAGTAATAAATAGCTTACCAACCCAAAAAAGCCCAGGGTCAGATGGATTCACAGCTGAATTCTACCAGATGTAGAAAGAAGAGCTGGTACCATTCCTGCTAAAACTATTCCAAAAACTTGAGGAGGAGGGACTCCTCTCTAACTCATTCTATGAGTTGTGCATCAACCTGATACCAAAACCTGGCAGAGACACAACAAAAAAAGAAAACTTCAGGCCAATATCATTGATGAACACTGACGCAGAAATCCTCAACAAAATAATGGTAAACCTAATCCAGCAGCACATCAAAAACCTTATCCACCATAGTCAAGTAGGCTTCATCCCTAGGATGCAAGGTTGGCTTGACATATGCAAATAAATAAATGTGATTAATCACATAAACAGAACTAAAGCCAAAATCCACATGATTATCTCAATAGATGCAGAAAAGGCTTTTGATAAAATTCAACACCCTTCCATGTTAAAAACTCTCAATAAACTAGGTACTGAAAAAATGCACCTCAAAATAATAAGAGCCATCTATGACAAACCCAAAGCCAGTATCATACTGAATGGGCAAAAGCTGGAAACCCTTGAAAACCAGCACAAGAGAAGGATGCCCTCTCTCACCACTCCAACTCAACATAGTTTTAGAAGTCCTGGCCAAAGGAATCAGGCAAAAGAAAGAAATAAAAGGCATCCAAATAGGAAGAAAGAAGTCAAATTATTCCTATTTGTAGACAACATGATCCTCTATCTAGAAAACCCCATAGTTTTGGCCCAAAAGCTCCTTAAGCTGATAAACAACTTCAGCAAAGTCTCAGGATATAAAATCAATGTACAAAAGTCACTAGCACTCCTATACACCAACAATAGTCAAGCTGAGAGACAAATCAGGAATGCAATCCCATTCACAAATGTCACAAGAAGAATAAAATACCTAGGAATATAGCTAATCAGGGAGGTGAAAGATCTATGGAAAAAATATAAAACACTGCTCAAAGAAATCAGAGATTACAAAAACAAATGGAAAAACATTCCATGCTCATGGAAGGAAGAATCAGTATCATTAAAATGGCTATACTGCCCAAAGCAATGTACAGATTCAACACTATTCCTATTAAACTACCAAATGACATTCTTCACAGAACTAGGAAAAACTATTTTAAAATTCATATGAAACCAAAAAAGAGTCTGAATAGCTAAGGCAATCCCAAGCAAAAAGAACATAGCTAGATGCATCACACTACCCAACTTCAAACTATACTACAGGGCAACAGTAACCAAAACAGCATGACACTGGTACAAAAACAGATACATAGACCAATGGAAGAGAATAGAGAACCCAGAAATAAGGCTGCACACCTGTAACTATCTGATCTTCAACAAAACTGACAAAAACAAGCAATAAGGAAAGGACTCCCTATTAAATAAATGGTGCTGGGATAACTGGCTAGCAATATGCAGAAGATTGCAACTGGACCCCATCCTTATATCATATACAAAAATTAACTCAAGATGGATTAAATACTTAAATGTAAAGCCCAAAACTATAAAAAACTCTGGAAGATAACCTCGGCAACACCATTCTGGACATAGAAACAGGCAAAAATTTCATGACAAAGACACCAAAAGCAACTGCAACAAAAGTAAAATTTGACAAATGGGATCTAATTAAACTAAAGAGCTTCTTTACAGCAAACAAAACTATCAACAGAGTGAACAACACATAGAATGGGAGAAAACTTTTGCAAACTATGCATCTGACCAAAGACTAGTATCCAGTATCTATAAAGGAACTTAAAGTTGCAAGAAAAAAACAAACCACCCCACTAAAAATTGGGCAAAGGATATGAATAGACACTTTTCAAAAGAAGGCATACAGGCAGCCAACAAGCTCAACATCATTGATCATAAGAGAAACACAAATCAAAACCACAATGAAACACCATCTCACACTAGTCAGAATGGCTATTATTTAAAAGTCAAAAAGTCAAAAGGCTATTATTCAAAAGTAACATGCTGGCAAGGCTGCAGAGAAAAGACAAAGCTTATACACTGTGGGTGGGAGTGTAAATTAGTTTAACCACTGTGGAAGATGATGGTGATCCCTTAAAGTTATAAAAACAGAAATATCATTCGACCCAGCAATCCCATTACTAGGCATATACCCAAAAAAACTAAGTCGTTCCATCGGAAAGACACATACACATGTATGTTCATTCACCACAGCACTATTCACAAGAGCAAAAACACAGTATCAACCTAAATGTCCATCAATGGCAGACTAGATAAAGAAAATGAGGTACATATACACCATGGAATACTATGCAGCCATAAAAAAGAATAAGACCACGTCCTTTGCAGGAACAGAAAACCAAATACTGCATATTCTCATTTACAAAAGGGAGCTAAGTGATGAGAACACATGGACACATAGAGGGGAACAACACACACTGAGGCTTACTGGAGGGTAGAAGGAGAGAATCAGGAAAAAATAACTAAGGGGTACTAGGCTTACTACCTGTGTGATGAAATAATCTGTACAACAAACCCCCGTGACACAAGTTTACCTATATAACAAACCTACAAATGTACCCCTGAATTTAAAATAAAATTTAAATTTAAAAAAAAGGAAAACCATCACCTTTCTGACTACAACGCTTCACAATCACTCTCATTTGGCTCTCCTGTTTCACTAGAATCACCTATATCCCTTGAGAACCCACAGCCCTTAGAAGAAAATGCTTTGCCAGAATGACCCTGTGACCCACTTGAATATCCCTGTCCTTGAGAGTCACACCTAATGATTCCTCCTTCCTGGATTGATCTGAATTTCCCTGATCTCTTGGCACTTTGAGTCTTTTCATCCATCACTAACAGATTAGATAAATCCCAAATTACATATATCCTGTTCATTGATAAGGAGAAAGGCAGGAAGTAAAATGTTTTTAAGACAAGGAGCAGTAAATATTATCTCCAGGCAAATTTGTTAATTAATGAAGAAATGCAGATGACAGTACCAGATCCAAAAGAAACAGGGAGCAGAAATACAATGAAAAGAGACTAAAAGATAGAATGCATGTTTGATTTGCATATCAAAATGCCAGAACAGCTCCTCCAAGTCTGGCTGAAATGTCATTTGTACACACTACATAGTTAAAGTGAACTGCAAAAAGTCCATCCTCAAAAAGGTAAAAAGTATTCCGGAAAAATGATTCCGAAAAAAACACTAAAAACAATAATCTGGAATTCAATATCCCCCTCCCAGAAAATAAAACTTCAGTAACACTGAAACAGAGAAATGAGAGCTTCAATTTACAGTTAGTTGGACTACTGATTCTTATGCGATACTAAGTTACTGATCATTAAACAGAAATGAGAATATTAGCTGTTAATGAAGGTAACAAAACTAAGATATTCACAGATCTTCTAGTACTTCCTACTACAAGAGTTCTAGAATAAAACAAAGTGGAAAAAATATGCACATAAACAGAACAGATTAATATAAAAGAAATAAGCGAAGTATAAAAATACAAATGCACTTTGTGTAAATGTAAAAAGATAAATGTGAAAAGACAAGGACTTTTAGTGTTTAAAGCAGAAAGCAAACATGCTAAGTCATGTTCAACCATTTCCAAACTTTCAGGTCCAAAGGGGAACAATCCAGAATACCCATGGGAAAAAATACACAAAATGTGTATTTTCTACTACTCAAAATGGGAACTGACTGTTGCTTTTTAAAATAAACTTAAATTGAAAGTAAATATTTATACAGAAAACTACAGCTCTCTTTTTGATAAAACATTGAGCTGTTTCATACCCCTATAGTAACTTAGTATTATTAGTCTTTTAACTTTTAGCCACTCTGGTGTATAAAATAATTTGCATTTTCCTAGTAACCTGTGAAACCAAGCACCTTTTCACATACTCCACTGGTCATTTTGATATCTTCGTTTGTGAAATGACCATTTGTCTTTTGCCCATTTTTCTACTCAGTTAACTTAATAATTTATAGATGTTCTTTATCTTTTGTTGGTCACATGTTGTAAATATATGAAAAGTTTATTATTTTAATATAGTCTAAATTAGTAACCTTTTATCATTTTTTTAAAGAAATCTTTCCCTACTCCAAGACACTAAGAGTTTCTGTCTTCTAGAAAATTTTCAGCATTTCACATTTAAATTTATAATCCATCTAGAATTGAATTTGGTGTATGGTATAAAACTAGAAGTCAAAATCTTTCTTTTTTCCCCATGTTGTTACTCAGTTGATCCAGTGCCATGTATTGAAAAGACTCCCCACCACTCTGCAGTGCCATCTTGTCATGAATCAAACGTTCATATATGTGGGATCTCTGTTATGGGGCTCTTTATTCTGTTCCACTGGTCTGTTTTTCTATCCTTGCAATACCACACTGTCTTAATATAGTTTTTAATAATCCTGTTTTCTAGTACCCTAAGTGCTCCACCTTAATTTAGCTTCATCAAGATTGTTTTGGCTACTGCCATATAAATTTGAGAAACAACCTTGTCAATTTTCACTTTAAAATATACTGGAGTTTTAATTAGAATAATACTGAATTAATAGATCAAAATTGGAGAAACCAATACCTTTAAAATATTGAGTCTTTCTATCCATGAACATAATCTCTTCTTCCATTTATATCAGTTTCAATCTCTCTCCATAATTTAGAGGTTTCTGTATAGAGGTCTTGTACCTCTTTCATTGGATTTACTGTATTTGGTGGTTTTTTTGATACTCTTGTCAAGGGTATCTTTTTTAACTTCATTTTTAATTGCTTTTTGCTGGTATAAAGAATCAATACTTTTTGTATATTAACCTTTAACTCAGCAAACCTACTATTTCATTTGTTAATTCTAAGTTTGTCTACATAGATTTTTTGGGTTTTCTGTGTACACCAACAAAGCACATGCTAAATACTGTGGTATTTCTTCCTCTCTAATCCTTGTATCTTGTATTTATTTTTCTTGCTTTATTGCACTAGCTGCACCTCCACTACAATAACAACAACAAAAAAAGTGGTGATACTGGGCATCCTTGTCTCATTCACAATCTCTTAAGGAAAGCTTCTAACGGGTTACATTAATTGCTACTTGCTAAGTTTTTTATATACCATTTTACTAGATTAAGGAAATTCCCTTACATTTCTAATTTTCTAAGGGATTTTAATATTTTTATCACAAATGGATAACTGAATTTTATTAAATTCTTTTCCTGGATTGAGATAACTATGGTGTTTTTTCCTCTGGTAATGTGATGAATTATATTGATTTATGAATGTTGAAACAATCTAGAATGCCTAGAATAAACCTAAGTTAGTATGTAATATCTTTTCTAAATATTGCTGCATTTAGTTTAATATTCTGTCTAACAGTTTTACATTAGCATTCACATAAGACTGGCCTGTAATTTTCCTTAATTGCTATGTCCTTGTTAAGTTTTGAAATGAAGATTATGATGCTTCATAAAAGGAGTTAGGAAAATCTTATCTTTCTTCTGTTCTCTGGAATATTTTATATAAAATTGGTGTTACTTATTTCTTAAAATATCTGGTAGAATTCACCAATGAAGTCTATTGGGCCCAAGAGATTGCTCTATGAGCAGGTTTTTCAATAACAAATTCAATTTAGCCGGGCATGGTGGCTCATGCCTGTAATCCCAGCACTTTGGGTGGCTGAGGCAGGCAGATCACCTGAGGTCAGGAGTTTGAGACCAGCCTGACCAACATGATGAAACCCCACTTCTACTTAAAAAAAAAATGCAAAAATTAGCCGGGCATGGTGGTGTGCACCTGCAGTCCCAGCTACTCGAGAGGCTGATGCAGGAGAATCACCTGAACCCAGGAGGCAGAGGTTGCAGTGAGCCGAGATTATGCAACTGCACTCCTGCCTGGGAGACAGAGTGAGATTCCATCTCAAAACAAAACAATCAAAAATCAATTTAATAGGGTACTGTTCACAAGTTTCAACCTTTCTTGTATGCTGTGCTTTCCTTGGGATTTTTCTATCACATCTAAATGTTTTACTGCGGGGAGGGGGTACATGGTCATTCACAGTATCTTTTTATAACCCCTTTACTATTCAGAGGCTCTATTATGGTTTCTCGTTTTAACTGCTAACATTAGTTATTCTCCCCTTTTTTCTTAATTAGTCTTTCCAAGGTTATCAATTTAATTACTTTTTTTCAAAGAGGATAGCTTTGTTCATCCTCTTACACATTTGTTTTCTATTTTATTAGTTTCTGTCTTATCTTTATTACATCTTTTCTTTCTCTTTTCTTTGGTTTTAATTTGCTGGGGCTTGTTTTTCTTGAAATGGCTACTTAGATCACTTTCAGCCTTTCTAATATATATAATTTTAGCTGTATATAAAATGTATAAAATGTAGCTATATGTATACACACATAGCTAACATTCTAGGCACCACATTGGATGCATTCCACAAGTTTTGATACGTAACATATTTATTGTCACTCAGTCCAAAATATTTTCTAATTTTCATTGTGATTTCTTCTGATTCATGGGTTATTTAGAAGCATATTGCTTAATTTCCAAGCTTTTGAGGATTTTTCTGGTTGTCTTTCATTGTTCTGAGTTCTAGATTAAATCCACCTTGGTCAAAAAACATGATTCCAATCCTCTGAAATATGTTGAGACATGCTTTATGGCAGTACTGGTAAATGGTCCATATTCACTGGAATGTGGATTCAGCAGTTATTAGGTACAACGTTCTATTTAGGTTAATTAGGTCAAGTCTGTTAATTAGGTTAAGTTTGTTAATCTTGATCAAATCTTCGCCTTAACTGAGATTTTCTCTGCTTGTTGTATTAATTGAGAGCTATGTGTTAAGTCTTCCATGATTACCACGTACTTAATTGTTCCCTTAATTCTGTCCATTTTTCTTTGTATATTTTAAGGTTATGTTATTAAGTATTTATAGAATTGAATTATTAAAGCAACCTGGTTAATTGATCCTTTCATAATTTTTAAGTGTCCCTAGATCTTTAGCATTGCTTCTGGCTTTGATGTTTACTTTGTCTCATGCTAATACAGTTACATCGGTTTTCTTGTGGAAGTTTTCTCATGTCATATCACTTCCAAGCTTTTACTTTCATTTTTTAAAAATGTCCTTCTTTTTTTTTACATTCTTCAAATTTAGCAAGTTCTTTTCCCAACCTCTTGAGATGAATCATTACCTTAATGATTTTCAGCCCTTCCTCTTTTCTAATATATGCTCTTGTGGCTATAAACGTCCCTCCGAGATATTTTATCTGCATTCTGTAAGTCTGATGTTGTATTTTCATTTCGAATTCAAAGTATTTTCTAATTTCCATTGTGACTTCCTCTCTGATCCATGAATTATTCAGAACTCCATGTCCTAATTTCCAAATATACGCAGATTTTCAAGTTATCTTTTTCTAACTTATTTCCAGTATGTTCAGAGAACATACCTGTGATTTCAAGCTTTTGAACTGTATCAAGATTTACTTTATGGCCCAGCATATGGTCAATTTTGGTAAGGGTTTTGTTTGTGCCAGATAAGAATGTGTACTCTGAAATTCTGTTGTATTATATTCTATATATATAAATTAAGTCAAGTTTGCTGATCATGCCGTTCAAATCTATATTCTTTCTTATGTTTGTCTCTTATTCCATCAGTTACTAAGAAAAAGGCATTAAAATTCCCTCCTATGATTGTGGCTTCATCTGTTTTTTCCTAGTTCTGTCACTTTTCACATACAGATGAAAGACAAAGAGGATTTTTTTTTAAAACTATTTAATTAGATATTTACATTAGATACTCAGATATTTTCATCTTGGTTTGAGTCCCTCCCGCAAAGTATAGGCTGAGACATGGACTTCAGGGCAACTGAAGGTGACCCCAGGAAGCACAGTGAGGACACAGGGAGAGCAAGACAGAGAAGGAAGGAAAGCTAATAAACGGTGTGCTATTGAGCACAGTAAGCATATTACTGAAGTAAGCAGCTGGTGATGAATCCACTGGGAACCCACTAAGGAACCAGATGGTATGTTTCAGAATCGTCCCTCTGAGGGACGGGAAGTTGGAGAATTCACCTAGTCCCTCCATTACTTGAACCTTCACCTAAGACCTAAGAGTGTTAACTCCCCGACACTTCCAGATTTCATCTGAGCAGCTTTCCAAGGCCCCAGAGAAACATAATATACGACAAGCTTGTCCAACCTGTAGCCCACGGGACATATGCAGCCCAGTACAGCTTTGAATGTAGCCCTACACAAATTTGTGAACTTTCTTAAAACATTACAAGATTTTTTTTTTTTTTTTTAAGCTTATCAGCCAGCATTAGTGTTAGTGTATTCTACGTGTGGCCCAAAACAATTCTTCTTCCAGTCTGGCCCAGGGAAGCTAAAAGATTGGAAACCCCTGTTATAGTAGATACTGGCAGCACACAAGGACCTATATGCAATAGCTAAAATGAAATCAGGAGGCAAAGAGGACATACTACAGGGCACAAAGAATGTCTGCTAAAGTTATATATCCTGAAATTTCACACTTTCTCATTATGAAGTGTTTTTCTTCACCTTGAGTAATGCTTTTGGCCTCTGCTCCAATTATACTTTTTCTGATAAGAATATAGTTATATCATCTTTCTACTCAAACTGCATGTTATATATTTTACCTTTTAATTTCAGGTTTTGTATTTCTATAAACATTAAATAATAATTGCATTTGTTTATCTGATCCAGTTCAACAGTTTTTGTCTTTTAATTAAGCCAGTTACTGCATTTACATTTAACAAACCTATTTTGATTTAAAGCTGTCATCTTGTTACATAATATTTGTACTAATAAGCTCTGTTATATTTTCTCTTCTTTCTTGCCTTCTTTGGGACTGATTACTTTTTTTATCATTCCATTTTTCTCTATTAGCATGTAAGATATTCTCTACTAATATATATTTTTAATGGTTTCAAGATAAAAACATGGATTTGTGACTTAACAAGTTCTAATGTTAATTAGTAGTTTTACCAATTTCCAGGCAACCCAAGGACTTAGAAATACTTTAATTCCATTTATCCCAACCTGACTTAAATATAACACCATTGCCACCATAATTTTATATATACGTTAAACTCAAAAGGCAATTACCGTTAGCTGGGCACAGTGACATGCACCTGTAGCCCCAGGTACTTGGGAGGCTGAGGTAGGACTGCTTAAGCCCAGGAGTTTCAGTCCAGCCTGGGCAACATAGCAAAACTCCATTTATTATTGTTGTTTTATACAATCAATATTCATTTAGATTCACCCATAAATTTACTACTGCTTTTCATTTCTTCCTGCAGATCTGAGGGTCAATCTGGGATCACTCTCTTTCTACCTAAAGAACATTTTTTAATATTTCCTTAGTGTAGATCTGCTTGTGACCAATTCTCTCAATTTTTGTTCATCCGAAAATATCTTTATTTTACCTTTATTCTAGATACAGAATTCTTGTTTGGTAGAGGAAAAAGTCATGTTCTTTCTTTATAGATATTTTATTGTTTTCTGGCTTTCACTTTTTTGGCTGACAAGTCAACTGTTAAGAGCTATTTGTAGATAATCTTTTTTGTCTTTGATTGCTTTTCAGATTTTTCCCTTGATCTTTAGTTTTCAACCATGGTAACTGTTTCTTTTTACTTATCCTGCTTGAGATTCTTGGACTTCTTAAATACATGGCCTTCCTCACCTTTGGCAAAATCTCAGCCAGTTATCTCTTCAAATATTGTTTGTGCTCATTCTTTTTTTTTTCCTTCAGGGATTCCAAAAACATTTATATTAAAGACTTTCTTGTTGTATCTTCTTTCTCATATCCTTTCATCCATATTTTCTATCATTTTGCCTGTGCTTTATTCTAGACATTTTCTTCTGTCACATCATCTAGTTCACTAATTATCCCTTAATCTTTTAGGCCTTAATTTCAGTCATTCTGTTTTTCAATTCTAAAATTTCCACTAATTTATTTTTACAGTTTTTAATTCTTTTTTGAAATGCTCAATCTTATCTTTCAGCTCCTTGAACGCAATAAACATTGTAATTGTAAACTGTGTGCATGATAATGACAAATATCTAGATTTATCATGGGTCTATTTCTATCTTCTGCTGCTTCTACTATTTTTCATTTGTGTTGTCTTGTCTCCTGGTCCATGTTGTCTGAGGTTATTCTCTGAGCAAGTACCAAGCATTATATTTGCAAAATTATTTGAATAATCTGAAACCTAGAATGGTAATTTTTCCTTTGGAGAAAATTTACATTTGCTTCTTCCAGGTTCCTGGAAGCCCTGGCACTTTGAAGATGCCTGGGGACAGTAGCACTCTTAAGTTTAATTTAAACTGATTTCAGGGATTTAGATGTTTGAAGCTCAGTGGTTTTATCAAGAGGGCCTGTTCTGGTTCACCCTTACTCCTAGGATGCAGCCTTTCAGGGTCTTTAGCCAAACTGAGGAGGCATTCAGAACCATCACGGACCCTTAGCCCCTTAAAGTTATCAAAAATACCACTCAACCTTTTATCCTCTTGGCTGCCTTCTTTACTTTCAGTTAATAATGGCCCCAAACCCTGGACACACCTCCCTGAACCTCTTGCCCAGCCCAGTCTGGTAATTGTTCACCATCTTGATAGCATTTTACTTCAAGCAAAAATTTTTTTAAATCTAACATAATATTTGTCCTCAGTGAGTGGACTGGCCCAAATTACCTACTCTGCCATTACCAAATATTAAAGTCTGAAATAATTCATATTTAACTGTAAACATCCTGAGGGAAATTTACTTCTAAAGCTGATTTCTACAGCCAGCCAAACTTCCAATCAGGCCTGAAAATACAATAAAGATTATTTTCAGATATACAAGGTCTCAAAACTATGCTCTGTCAAAATGGAAACGTAAACATATAAATATGGTGACAGAGAATGCAAAGAAACACAAATAGAGGAGCACAGAAAACCTCCAGAATAATGGTGAAGGGAGTTCTCACGATGACAGCTATATTCTTGAAAGCAACCTATCCACACTGGAGAATGGCAAGCTCCAGGAGAGATGTCTTCACAGGGAAAAGAAATGAAAGAAAAGAAAATAGATTACTTGCCATGTCTAAACACAATGACAGAAGATCTACACCTGTGTCAGAGAGTTCAGAAACAATCAACGGTAGGTATGTTTAAAAAACCAAATGAAAGTGAGACAATTAGTAATTTCCAGGAAAACAAAAAAGCAGTACAAAAAACAAGTCTGCTTATAATTACACTACCTGACTCAACTGTGAATAATATTTACCATGTTAATGATATAAATGCTGAATACTGATCTAACAAAAAATTAAGATATATACTCCTAGAAGGATGAGGGGATGATAATTGTACATAGGAGAGCAAAACCCCTCATCTTTCATAGTACTAAGTCATTAAACAGCTAAAACTATAAATGAAAATATAGCAGTAAAAAAGGTTCCTTGGAAACATAGAGAAAATGTCAAAAGAAAGAGTTAAAGGCTTGAAATTACTCCTCACAGAAGTAAGAATCCTAGGTTCAGAGGGGTGGGGAAGATTACTATATTTTCTTATGAGCCTTGTAGAATTATTTTTCTTTTTATTTACTGTGACAAGTATAAATATTAAAGGTGAAGAAAAGTTCAGGAACATTAAATGCTAATAATGATGGAAGTTACTTGTCCAAGGCCATTCAGCTGAAAAGAGGCAGGGCCAGGACTCCAAATTTCTTACTCATTTCATAAAGTCAACCTGCCCTGTAGGGAGCTAGAAGATAATAACTGCAGGAATGTCCATTAAAACCAACCCAGTGCCAACACTGTAACCAGAAACACAGAAAGCCTTAACTTACAAAATAAGTTGCTTATATTAGTGATCCACCAAGTATGATTTGCAGGTGGGCTGAAGTTATTCACAGACAGCAATCCCGCATAAGAAGCCTGAGGCAGAGTGTAAATCAAGTATGTCATGAAACACACAATTCAGTGTAACTGACATTCTTACAAGCAAAATTTTCTCAGCGAAAGATGGATATACACTGATTTACATTCCGGTGCAAGCTTTTAATCTCATCATGGACCTGTCATTTGATTAGCAGTGGTTTACACCGTAGGACTAACTGCTTCTAGGTCTGTACCTTTCAAACAAATAAGAATGACTGATATGGTTTGGCTATGTCCCCACCCAAATCTCATGTTGAACTGTAGTCTTCAGTGCTGGAGGAGGGGTCTGGTGGGAGGTGATTGGATCAGGGGGCAGACTTCCCCCTTGCTGTTCTTGTGATAGTGAGTTCTCACGAGGTCTGGTTGTTTAAAGGTATGTAGCACTTCCCCCTTTGCTCTGTGTCTCCTCCTCCGTCATGTGAAAATGTGCCTGTTTCCTCTTCACTTTGTGCCACGATTAAGTTTCCTGAGGCCTCACCAGCCATGTTTCCTGTGTAGCCTGTGGAACTGTGAGTCAATTAAACCTCTTTTCTTCATAACTTACCCAGTCTCAGGTAGTTCCTTATTGCAATGAGAGAATGAACTAATACAATGACAAAAACATAAAGCCCTATTTTCTAGTTCTTATATCATATACTGCTCAAATCGGAGTATCAATGTGTTATAACACATACTTGAAAGAAGTGTTTTGATTCAAGAAAAATTTTATCAATCTCCACTTCTTTTCTGAGTATGGAGAGGTCAAAAAGGCAAAGAGTGGAACTCCACAGAGAAGTCACGGGAAGAGGATCAGCAAACTTCTAATTAACCAAGCACAACTGCTTTGCCAGGAACATCAGCAAAGGGGACCAAATGAAAATACCTGTCAAAGGTGACAAAGTGCTCTGCCCAAAGAGGAAGGCAGAGTTCAGTGACAACAACCTAAAACCTCAGAAGAAGATACCAATCCCTCCATTACCCTCTAAACTGCTACCCGTTAACCTGATTCGCCAGGACATTCTGTGTGCCTGGTGCCAACAATTAAAGCTGAGCACCAAAGGCCAGAAATTAGATGCACATAAGCACCCGTGTGCCTTCCCCTACCCAAAACAAAAGGACATTCCTAGCACAGCGAAAGAAGCCAGAATTCGGAAATCATTACAAAAAAAAAAAAAATCAAAGGTGGACAAGGGGTAAACATCCCTGAAAAGTTCTGAGGAGACACATCCTCCTGAGGTGGCTCTTCCTCCTGGGGGGGTGCTGCCTGCCGTGGAAGAGTCTGCTGCTCTCCTTGAAGGAGTTAATATGGCTGTAAGACAACTTCTACCCCAGGTGCTTTGCTGGCCTCCAGGGCCAGAACTGCAGCCAGGGTGGGACACCAGAGGCAGAGGAATCTCCACAAGAGAAGACCATGGGAGAAGTCTCCCTGTAGATACAGATGGTTGGGTTCACCTCCAGTTTCATGCTAGACAAGCCTGGGCTCCAGAAAAGTAAGAACGGGCAGTGAGTGCACTCTTCTTGCTTACTGCCTCCCAATTTTCCACCTGCACCTTGAAGACAGTAAGTTGTGCTCCAAATGTGTTCACAGGTATACGGTCTTAATAAAAAGCATCCAGTGGGAATAAAATACCAGAAAAAAGGCACATATATGGTAATTAATAGTAGAAAGGCTCAACAGTCAATTCCATGGTCATGTTGCTGATAGGTGAACTCCGGTTCTCTCCACACCTGCTTACAGTCCATGCAGACTGGTGGACTGCAGGTGTCAGACTATGACACGCAGCAGTGTCTGCTGCTTCACTGGCTGAGACATAGACTCTAATTTTTAAAAATGGTAAAACATTTCACAAATTACCATTAATTCTAGTTAATACATAGAAAAAGTCATTTATAGTACACTTCTAAAATAGAAATGACTTCAACAGCTCTTTTAGGTGAAAACTACTTCAGCTGAGCACTAAGAAACAGTAGTTTGCTCCTGTGATCAATTTCCCTCCCTAGCATACTAACAACTCTAGGAGCTTCTCCATTCCAACTGTAAATTTCATAAAATGCAAAGTATTTTAAGGCAGAGAAAGTCTGTTAATTCTCTCCCTCCCCAAAACACATGATTTTTAATATTCAAAACAATATTTGTTTATTAATAACCTGAGACTTCTATGATTTGATTCTAGGATAGAAACACAAAGCACTTTGTATTATTTCCACCTAAAATTGTTTTGTGTATTTCTGCTGTTTAAAACGTTTAAGGTTGCTCTCCACTCATAAATACATATTAAATGTATATATACTCAAAACTCGTTGGTGGTACAGGTTGAATCATTTGTTTTTAAAATCACTTTATTTAGGTATGATTGACATACAAAAAGTGGCACATATTTAATGTATCCAACTGAGTTTAACTTTTAATTTTCTGTGTATTTCCTAAATTGATAGTCCCGTGTGTCTTGGAAAAGATCTGTTTTTTACTTGTCCTGTGTTTTAATGGCAGTCTCCAATATTGTCTTATTATTACAAGTAGGGGATTTGCTTTGCCCCTTTAATGAAGATATAATAATAATGCACTGGAAAGAGTGGTAGAACTGGAAAATCTGTAACTATCATGATTACTTAATAGGTTTGGGAAAGAATCCCAAAAATGTTAAGGCAAGAGAAGAAAGTTTGTTGACAAGTGATATGGTTTGGGTCTGTGTCCCCGCCCAAATCACATGTGGAACTGTAACCCCCCAATGTTAGAAGTGGGGCCTAGTGGGAGGTGACTGGATCATGGGGGCAGATTTCCTCATTGGTGCTGTTCTCGTGATAGTGAGTTTTCCCGAGATCTGGTTGTTTAGAAGTGTGTAGCACCTCCCCCTTCACTCTCTCTCTCCTGCTCCACCATGTGAAGACAGGCCTGCTTCCCCTTTGTCTTCCACCATAATTGAAAGTTTCCTGGGGCCTCCTCAGAAGCCACTATGCTTCTACAGAACTATAAGCCAATTAAACCTCTTTCCTTTATAAATTACCCAGCCTCAGATATTTCTTTATCACAATGTGAACAGACTAATACAAGAAGCAAGATATTTTCATCTCATAGTGTTGTTCCTTCCTGCCCTTCACTGGTTGTTGGTGGTCATAATTTTTCAGCACTATAATAAACACATTTGTTCCTTAAAAAAAAAAGAAAGAAAGAAAGAAGTGTTGTAATGCAACACAATCTCCCACACGAATTCTATGGAATAGATTCCCATTACTAGATTATCTTCAGAAACCTACTTCTAGAAACTTAATCAACTTTCAGCAGCCCAATCAATGAAATAGCAAACTGACCAGACAGCTGCAATTCTAAATTTCTTGTATGTTCCCAGGCCAAACTTAAAATCTTCAAATCCTTACCATGGAATCTATCCATTTAATCCCTTAATCTCTCTGAATTTCTCTTTAAGAGAAATTTTGATGTCAAGGGCATTAAATAATGGCAATAATGCCCATGACATTAAAACTAAGCCACAGGAATAAGTTCAAATTTAGCATCACAGTGACTAAATATTATCATAATCACAATTCTTTAATGAGTTTCTAACAAAATAAACAATCTATTTATCAACCAGAAAACCACTTTTATTTCAACTTGCTAAACAGAATTTTGTTTTGCCCTAGGAGAAACAAAGTGCTAACTAAGTAGCCTACCATAAAAGGAACACTGACCCTGCCTAAATCATGATTTTTAAAAAATCAAACATGATTATTCGCTGTACTTCTGCATCACTTTCTATATTTTTGCATCGTGTGTAATTTTAAAATATATTCTCAAAGGTCTACTCAAATTTTAAATTAACTGCAATTTAGCAAACAGCATTAGCAGAAAACTTTGATACAGTCAGTGTTACCATGTACTACTTTGACCCAAAGTACAAATGGCCAACCAAGGAGAAATTTTCTGGGTAAGCATAATAACATTTTTATCAAGTCAAACTCTTTCCTTGTTACGGGAAACATTTCTAAAATATTCTTAATAAGTTTTCTCAACAAAATCACAATCTCAGTGTGTACCATTCACAGAAGTGTACCTGAATAAGCTGATGACAGCCTTAATGAATGGTGATCCTACTGGTAGGAAAGGTCTTCAGAGTAAGAAATGGGACCAGTGTTCCCCTATAACTCTAACTCTTCCAATCCTTCTGAGATTGACATCCACACCAAAAATTAAGAGGTAACCCTCACACATAAATGTTTTCTACTTCCCTTCCCAAATTCAGAGTACTCCTCCTAATTTACCAGCTAAATTTATGAGAAGGCAACCAGCAAATATTATTAAACTTTTCCCCCAAATTACCAATATCAATGAGTGGTGGGACTGCAGGTAATTTTTATTTTCTTCTTTTCTTTCTTCTCCCCTAATTTTCAACATGGGTAAACATGGCTTTTTTTTTTTAAAGGGTTCTCTTAATTTTACTTTAAATCTAACCAAAAGAGGCAAATTCTTTAATATGGAACTTGTTGTGTAATACCAGCCACACAGTGAAGCCAAAAGCAAGTTTTATGAAACTCAGTGAATGTTAACATGAACATGTAATATGATGAAGGTTAGACAAACAATGTGTGGTACCCTTTTACACTTTCTTAAAGAAGTTATGTATATATTACATGTAACCAAGGTAAAATGATCCTTGAAATAAATGCTAATATTCTTATACATTTTCACAATGAATTTTTCTTCTAAAAGAAAACAGCGAAAGTATAATAAAAAACAATAAAGAAACTAACTTGGTATACAAATTATTTCTTCAACAAATATTTAAGAAACACATTTAATATAAAAGACAACATAAAAACATCAAAAAGAAGAACAAATAAATTGCTTTACCTCTTTATGTGTCACATCCAACTGACCCCTAAGAGTCTTAAGTTCCTGTTCACGGATTTTCAAGCAAGTTTCTAGAGCATGTGTCCGTCCTTCCCATTCAGATTTTTTATGAGCCACCATTATGTCAATCTGTTTCATGAGCTCCTGTAGTTCTGCTTCACACGATGTCAAAAATCCCCTATAAAGAAGAACAGATCATTAAGAAAACAGAAGATATGTTCAAGTAGCTTTTCATCTTTTTCCTGTAAACATATAGCAGATATAAATCTACCTGAAGTAAATAATTAAATGAAATTAATAATGTCAATTAATAAATTACCAGAAGCAAACAATAGGATTTCTGAGCTTTTGCCTTTTATTTATTTATTTATTTATTTGGAAACAGAGTTTCATTCTTGTTGCCCAGGCTGGAGTGCAATGGCACGATCACGGTTCACTGCAACCTCCACCTCTCGGGTTCAAGCAATTCTCCTGCCTCAGCCTCTCGAGTAGCTGGAATTACAGGCATGTGCCACCATGCCCAGCTAATTTTTGTTTTTAGTAGAAATGGGGATTTGCCATGTAGGCCAGGCTGGTTTTTGAACTCCTGACCTCAGGTGATCCGCCCGGCCTCAGCCTCCCAAAGTGCTGGGATTACAAGTGTGAGCCACCGTGCCCAGCCTAAGCTTTTACTTTTAATGCTCATATTAAGATGATTACTTATTTCACAGAATATCTTGTCTTCCCCTCATAGCCAACCTAAAGCCCAAGTTGTTTGGTTAGGCACAAGACTGATGTTTTAAGTCTGGTTTGTAGAGCCAGGTTGCCACAGCTAACAAGCGCCTCTATAATATATTAGGGAAGCTTTCAGGAAGGATCCAGACAAGCCTATATGTCACATTTTCATCTAGCTAAAGGAAAAAGCCTTGGAAGAAAGTAGACTATCATGCAGGAAAGTGATAATACAATTTTAAGAGCTGCTTCAAGAAATTAATCCTTCAGCCAGATTTATTTCAACTATTTCCGACCATCTTTTTGTCAGAAACTTACTGTAGTCTACCTTACTATTGTAAACTTACTGATATCCTGGCATTTCAGGAGATGCCAGATGTTGCTGAGAAACAGAACTGGACACAGACATACTAGATTCAAAGAGGTTTCCAGAAATGGCCACAGACAGCTATCAGTAAGGCTTAAATACTTTCAAAAAGCACCTTTTCTTAGTGTGACAGAACCTTTGTACTTTTGCTTCTTAAGAGTAGAACACTCAAGATAGGATGTAGGCAAACATCTAGCTTCACACTGCTGTGATGAGGCAAACAACCCAAAGTCCCCCCAAAATACTGTGACCATGACATGGATCAACTTAGCTTTTGCTCAACACTTTTGTTTCTGTACCCAAAGCACAATATGGTCAGAGACATAACTCAGATAAGCTTTTTAAACTGCAGTGAGAAGCTTAAGGTCAAAAGAAAACTTACCACTGGGAGTCCACACACACCACTTAGGGGCCCACCACTACTACACACATTGTCCGAGGCACTGGTGATCGGCCTGGCCCCTCCTTCCACCACTAGGTGCCCTGGAAAAAACCCACCTTGACCACTGCCAGCACCTATGCACATCATCCAGGGACCTTGGAGAGGCCTGCCTCACTCACTACTGCCACCACTGGTGCCTGTGCATGTCATCCAGGGGCCTGGGGATTGATCTGTCCTGCCTGCTACCACCGGTGCCTGTGCATGCCATCTGGGAAGCCTGAGGACAGGCCCATCCTGCCTGCCACTGCCATCACTGACTAGTACGTGATGACCAGTCTGCCTGGTGTCCCTATTCCCAGCAGAGCCTTGTCATAGCCTCCACTAACCACCACAGTCCAAGTCACTGAAGAACTCACAGAAAACACTAATACTGATTATGGCTGGAAAAATCATAGAAACTACACTCCTGCACCCACTGAGAATCAAATCCAAAGCACCCTACCTGACCAATATTACAGATACACCTACAGGAAAAAAATTTTCCCTATGAAAGCCAATCCATATAACTGGAAGAAGTGACTATTACACCAGATACACAGAACTCAACATAAGGACACAAGAAAAATGAAAAAGGAAAGAAAAATAACACCTCAAAGGAACACAATAATTCTCTGGTAACCGATCCCAAAGAAAAGGAAATGTATGAAATTCTTAAAAATAATTCAAAACAATGTTATTAAATAAACTCAGTGAGATACAAGAAAACACAGATAATGAAAACAAATCAGGAAAACAATGTATGTTCTGAAAAAGTAATTCAACAAAGAGATGGATATCATTAAAAAGAGCCAAACAGAAATCCTGAAACTGAAGAATTCTACAAATGAAATTTAAAAATACAATTGAGTTTCAACAACAGAGTAGAACAAGTAGAAGAATTTCTGAACTTGAAGAAGGACCTTTTGAAATAACCCCATCAGACAACAACAACAAAAGAATAAAGTATAAAAAAGAATAAAGAAAGCCTACATGGCATATGGGAGACCATAAAGACCATAAATATTCAAATTCTTACAAATCCAGAAAGAGAAAAGATGGGCATAGGAACAGAAAACCAATTTAACAAAATAATAGCTGAAAACTTCCCAATTATTGCAAAAGATATAGATATCCAAATAAAGACAGCTCAAATATCCTCAAATAGATTCAACCTAAAAAGATCTTCTCTAAGGCACATTATAGCCAAACTGTCAAAAGTCAAAGACACAGAATTCTAAAAACAGCAAGAGAAAAATGTCAAATGTTCTGTGAGTTCCTCACATATAAGGATATTGCCATCAGACTAACAGCAGATTTCTCAGCAAAAACCTTACAGGCCAGGAGAGAATGGGGTGATACATTCAAAGTGCTAAAAGAAAAAACAAACAAACAAACAAACAAAAACTGGCATCTAAGAATATTATACCCAACAGAGCCATCCTTCAGAAATGAAGGAAAAATAAAGTTTTTCCCAGACAAGCAAAAAACTGAGATAATTCATCATCACTAGACCAGCCCTACAAAAAATGCATATGGGAGTCCTACATCATGAGGCAAGAGGATGATATCTGCTATCGTGAAAACACACAAAAAGTTTAAGACTCACTGGTGAAGCAGAAACACAAATGAGAAAGAGAAAGGCATCAAACATTATCACAAAAAAAAAAAAAAAAAAAAAAACAGAGAGAGAGAGAGACCAAATTATATAGGTAAACGATAAAGGAAGAAGAAAGGAACAAAGGATATACAAGAGCATCAGAAAGCAATTAACAAAATTACAGGAGTTAAGTCCTCACCCATCTATGACAACCCTGAATGTAAATGGTTTAAATTCCCCAACTAAAAGATACAGAATGGTTGAATAGATAAAAAGCAAGACCCAACTATGTGCTACCTAAAAGAAACTTACTTCATCCGTAAAGACACGCATAAACTGAAAATGAAGAAATGGGAAAAAACATCCTACACAAATGAAAACCAAAAGCATGCAGGAGTAGTTATTCCTATATCAGACAAAATAGACTTTAAGTCAAATAAACATAAAAAGTGACAAAGAAGGTCATTATATAATGAAAAGGGATCAATTGAGCAACAAGATATTACAGGCTGTAAATATACATACATCCAACACCAGAGCACACGGACATACAAAGCAAATATTATTAGAGCTAAAGAGTGAGAGACAGACTCCAATACTATAATAATTGGGGACTTCAATACCCCACTTTGAGCACCGGACAAGTGATTTAGACAGAAAATCAACAAACATCCAGTTTGTTCTACACTATAGAACAGACAGACCTAAAGACATTTATAGAACATTTCATCTAACAGCTACAGAATATACATTCTTTAGCACACAGAACATTCTCCACGATAGATCATAGGTTAGGCCACAAAACAAGTTTCAACAAATTTTTTAAAATCAAAATCATATCAAGTATCTTAAACCATAATGGAAAAAATCTAAAACTCAAGATTAAGAGAAACTCTGGAAATTGTACAAATACGTGGAAATTAAACAACATGCTCCTGAATGACCACTGGGTCAGTGAAGAAATTAAAAAAGAAATGCAAAAATGTCTTGAAACAAATGAAAATGAAAATACAACATACTAAAACCTATGGGATACAGCATAGGCAGTGCTAAGAGAGATGTTTATAGCAATAGATGCCTACATCAAAACAGTACAAAGACAAAAAAAAAAAAAAAAAAAAAAGATCGAAATCACACCAAGCATCTTCTCAGACCACAGTGGAATAAAAATACAAAAATAAGAATACCAAGAGGAATTCTCAAAACTACAAAAATACATGGAAACTAAACAACTTGCTCCTGAATGACTTTTGGGTAAACAAAGGCAGATATCAAAAAATTCTTCACAGTGTTAAGAGGAAAGTTTACAGCTCTAAACACCTACATTAAGATCTCAAGTCAACAACCTAAAACAATGTAATGTCACACCTAAAGGAACTAGAAAAATAAGAACTAAACCCAAAGCTAGCAGAAAAAAAGTAGTAACTAAAATCACAGCAGAAATAAACAAAATTGAGACTAAAACAAATGAAATAAACAGTTGATAAGATTGATGAATTGCTAGCTAAATTAACAGAAAAAAAGAAGATCCAAATAAGTACAATCAGAAATGACAACGGTGACATTACAACCAATCCCACAGAAGCACAAAAGATCCTCACAGACTACTATGAACATCTCTATGCACACAGGCTAGAAAATCTAGAAGAAATGGAAAAATTCCTGGAAAACACAACCTCCCAGAATTGAACCAGAAAGAAAGAGAAATCCTCAATAGATTAATAATGAGTTACAAAATTGCATCAGTAATAAAAAGCCTACCAACCAAAAAAAGCCCCAGACCAGATAGATTCACAGCCAAATTCTACCAGACATACAAAGAAGAGGTAGTACCAACTCTACTGAAACTATTCCAAAACATTGAGGAGGAGGGATCCCTCTCTAACTCATTCTATGAAACCAACATCACCCCGATACCAAAACCTGGCAAAGATACAACAACAAAAAAGAAAACTACAGACCAATATCCCTAATGAACATAGATGTAAAAATCCTCAACAAAATACCAACTGAATCCAGCAGCACATCAAAAAGATAATCCACCACAATCAAGTGGGCTTTATTCCTGGGATGCAAGGATGGTTCAACATAGGCAAAAATCAATAAATGTGATTCATCACATAAACAGAATTTAAAACAAAAACCATATGATAATCTCAATAGATGCAGAAAAAACATTCAATAGAATCTAATATCCCTTCATGTTAAAAGCCCTCAACAAACTAGGCATCGAAGGAATCGACCTCAAAATAGTAAGAGCCATCTATGACAGACCCACAGCCAATATCATACTGAATAAGCAAAGGTCAAAAAGCATTCCCCCAAGACCTGGAACATGACAAGGATGTCCTCTCTTGCCACTCCTACTGAACCTAGTACTTGATGTCCTAGCCAGAGCAACCAGGCAAGAGAAAGAAATAAAAGGCATTCAAATAGGAAAAGAAGAAGGCAAATTATCTATCTTTGCTGATGATATGATTCTTTACCTAGAAAACCCTGAAAATTCTATCAAAATGTTCCTAGACCTGATAAACAAGCTTTGGTAAAGTTTCAGAATGCAAAATCAACATACAAAAATCAGTAGCATTTCCATACACCAATAATGTTCAAGCTGAGTACTGAATCAAGAACACAATCCCATTTACAATAGCCACACATAAAAAAAAAAAAAAAAAAACCTAAGAATACATCTAACCACAGAAGTGAAAGATCTCTACAAAAAGAATTACAAAACACTGCTGAAAGAAATCACAGATGACATAAACAAATGGAAAAATATTCCATGCTCATGGATTGGAAGAATCTATACAATTAAAATGGCCATCCTGCCCAAAGCAATCTATGGATTCAATGCAATTCCTACCAAATTACTGTCATTCGTCAAAGAATTAGAAAAAAAACTATCTTAAAATTTATATGGAACCAAAAAAGAGCCCAAATAGCCAAAGCAATCCTACCCAAAAAGGACAAAGCTAGAGACACCATATTACCTTACTTTATACTATAATGCTATAGTAACCAAAACAGCATGACACTGGTACAAAAATGGACACACAGACCAATGGAACAAAACAGAGAACCAGAAATAAAGCTACACACCTGTAACGAACTGATCTTCAACAAAGTTGACAAAAATAAACAATACAGAAAGGATACTCTATTCAATAAATGGTGCTGGGAAAACTGGCTAATTGTATGAAGAATGCAACTCAACCCCTACACCTCCTCACCATACGCAAAAATTAATTCAAGATGGATTAAAGATTTAAATGTAAGGTCTCAAACTGTAAGAATCCTAGGAGAAAAATCTAGGAAATACTCTTCTGGACACTGGCCTAGGCAGAGAATTTATGACTCAAAAAGTTATGTCCTCAAAAGCAAATGCAACAAAAACAAAAATTGACAACTGGGACCTAATTAAAGAGCTTCGGCACAGAAAAAAAATAAAAAATAAAAAAACTACTGACAGAGTGAACTGACAACCTACAGAATGAGAGAACATATTTGCAAACTATGCATCCAACAAAGGGCTAATATCCATAAACTACAACGAACTTGAAAAATGTTCAACATCACTAATCATTAGAGAAATGCAAATCAAACCACAATGAGATACCACCTCACACCAGTCAGAATGGCCATTATAAAAAAATCAAAACATAACAGATGTTGGTGAAGCATTGGAGAAAAGGCAACACTGTTGGTGAGAATATAAGTTAGTTCAACCCCTGTGGAAAGCAGTTTGGAGATTTCTCAAAGAACTAAAACTAGAATTAGAACTACCAATTGATTCAGCAATCCCATTACTAGGTATATACTCAAAGGAAAATAAATAATGTTACCAAAAAGACACATGCGCTCACATGTTCATCGCAACACCAATCACAATAGCAGACACGGAACCAACCTATGTTGATGGTGGATTGGATAAAGAAAATGTGATACATATACACCATGGAATACTACACAGCCATAAAAGAAAAACAAAATGTTATTTGCAGCAATGTGGATGCAGCTGCAGGCTACTATCCTAAGCAAATTAAGACAGAAGCAGAGACCCAAATACTGCATGCTTTCATTTACAAGTGGACGCTAAACACTGACTACACACAGACATAAAGATGGGAATAATAAGCCAGGCACAGTGGCTCACACTTGTAATCCCAGCACTTTGGGAGGCTGAGGCAGGGGGATCACCTGAGGTCAGGAGTTCGAGACCAGCCTGGCCAACACGGCGAAATCTCATCTCTACCAAAAATACAAAAAAAAAAATTAGACACTGGAGACTCCAAAAGAAGGCAAGGGCAGAGGGTGGGCAAAGGATGAAAAACTATCCTTTTGCATACTACGTTCAATAAAGGTGATTCGTCACAGAAACAGAATTTAAAACAAAAACTATATGATAATCTCAATAGATGCAGAAAAAACATTCAATAAAATCTAATATCCCTTCATGTTAAAAGCCCTCAACAAACTAGGCATCGAAGGAACTGACCTCAAAATAGTAAGAGCCATCTATGACAAACCCACAGCCAATATCCTACTGAATAAGCAATATCTATCTTTGCTGATGATATGATTCTTTACCTAGAAAATCTGAAAATCCTACCAAAATGTTTCTAGATCTGATAAACAAGCTTTGGTAAAGTTTCAGAATGCAAAATCAATGTACAAAAATCAGTAGCATTTTTTTTTTTTTCATTATACTTTAAGTTCTAGAGTACATGTGCATAACGTGCAGGTTTGTTACATATGTATACTTGTGCCATGTTGGTGTGCTGCACCCATCAACTCGTCAGCACCCATCAATTCATCATTTATATCAGGTATAACTCCCCAATGCAATCCCTCCCCCCTCCCCCCTCCCCATGATAGGCCCCAGTGTGTGATGTTCCCCTTCCCGAGTCCAAGTGATCTCATTGTTCAGTTCCCACCTATGAGTGAGAACATGCGGTGTTTGGTTTTCTCTTCTTGTGATAGTTTGCTAAGAATGATGGTTTCCAGCTGCATCCATGTCCCTACAAAGGACGCAAACTCATCCTTTTTTATGGCTGCATAGTATTCCATGGTGTATATGTGCCACATTTTCTTAATCCAGTCTGTCACTGATGGACATTTGGGTTGATTCCAAGTCTTTGCTATTGTGAATAGTGCCGCAATAAACATACGTGTGCATATGTCTTTGTAGTAGGATAATTTATAATCCTTTGGGTATATACCCAGTAGTGGGATGGCTGGGTCATATGGTACATCTAGTTCTAGATCCTTGAGGAATTGCCATGCTGTTTTCCATAATGGTTGAACTAGTTTACAATCCCACCAACAGTGTAAAAGTGTTCCTATTTCTCCACATCCTCTCCAACACCTGTTGTTTCCTGACTTTTTAATGATTGCCATTCTAACTGGTGTGAGATGGTATCTCATCGTGGTTTTGATTTGCATTTCTCTGATGGCGAGTGATGATGAGCATTTTTTCATGTGTCTGTTGGCTGTATGAATGTCTTCTTTTGAGAAATGTCTGTTCATATCCTTTCCCCACTTTTTGATGGGGTTGTTTGTTTTTTTCTTGTATATTTGTTTGAGTTCTTTGTAGATTCTGGATATTAGCCCTTTGTCAGATGAGTAGATGGCAAAAATTTTCTCCCATTCTGTAAGTTGCCTGTTCACTCTGATGGTAGTTTCTTTTGCTGTGCAGAAGCTCTGTAGTTTAATTAGATCCCATTTGTCAATTTTGGCTTTTGCTGCCGTTGCTTTTGGTGTTTTAGACATGAAGTCCTTGCCCATGCCTATGTCCTGAATGGTACTACCTAGATTTTCTTCTAGGGTTTTTATGGTATTAGGTCTAACATTTAAGTCTCTAATCCATCTTGAATTAATCTTTGTATAAGGAGTAAGGAAAGGATCCAGTTTCAGCTTTCTACTTATGGCTAGCCAATTTTCCCAGCACCATTTATTAAATAGGGAATCCTTTCTCCATTTCTCTAAAGAAAAAAAAAAAACACTGTCCTTAAATTAGCCAGATGACATGTCTATGGTCCCAGATACTTGGGACACTGAAGCAGGAGGATCACCTGAACCTAGGAGTTTGAGGCTACAGTGAGCTACAACTGTGCTGCTGTACTCCAGCCTGGGCAACAGAATGAGATGCCCGTCTCTAAAAAAAAAAAAAAAAAAAAAAGAAAAGAAAATATAGAGGAAATGCTTCAGGACATTGGTCAAGGCAAATATTTTATGGCTTAGACTTCAAAAGCACAGGCAGCAAAAACAAAAACTGACAACTGGGACTTAAACTAAGAAGTTTTTGCACAGCAAAGCAAACAATCAACAGAGCCAAAGACAACTTGTAGAATGGGAGAAAATATTTGCAAACTATTTATTCAGCAAGGGATTAAACATCCAGAATATACAAGAAAAACAACTCAATAGCAAAAAAACAAAAAACCCTATTAAAATGTGGGCAAAGGACTTGAATAGACATTTCTCAAAAGAAGACATACACATGGCCAAAAGGTATATGAAAAAATGCTTGACACCACTAAATCACCAGGGAAATGCAAGTGAAAACCACAATATCATCTCACTCCAGTTAGAATGATTATCAAAAAGACAAAAAATAACAAATGCTGGGGAGGAGGTGGACAAAAGGGAACTCTTACATGCTGCTGGTGAGAATGTAAAACTAGTACAGCCATTATGGAAAACTAAATGGAGTTTTCTAAAAAACTAAAAATAGAACTACCATATTGTATATAGCATCCTTAACATAAGTAACTCCATTTTAGAAAGAGACTGCATCTCACATTTCAAAAGACATCATGCCCACAGGGACCTAATCAATAAAGACTGCACCCAATCACATAATGACATAAACAGGCAAAATTTTTCACTATCAGTTCTCACCAGAAGACTCTGTGGCCACAAAAAGAGCAAGACTTTGCCAGCTCAAAACAGCTGTCTTGATAAGACCCTGTCTTGCTGTCATCTGTGATCAGCACCTGGCATCTGTCGCCAAAGGCTCTTCCTTGCAAGATGTTGACAACCGTCCAGATTAGGCCAGAATACTCTCTTTGTTCAGTTGCTCTCTTTGGACTAGTTCTTTAGCACCCCCTCTTTTTTTTTCTGTCCTTTTCTCCTGTTGTTACTTTGTTTGATGTGGAATGTTTATGCTGTAACATTTACATATATCAATTAAATACGCTATTATGTGTGGTTTGCAATATTGACTGACTTGTGGAGAGGCTTGAGCCTGTATGCCCATGGCTCTGACTATCAAGTGAACTGGTAGTACTAGTGGGAATTGCCTCCTTGGGAACTCCATGTAGCTTGTGGTTTTTATGACTGAAATAGCATCACTAAAAGTTTGCTCTTGTAGAAAGACACAAACATGGGCCGGGCGCGGTGGCTCAAGCCTGTAATCCCAGCACTTTGGGAGGCCGAGACGGGCGGATCACGAGGTCAGGAGATCGAGACCATCCTGGCTAACACGGTGAAACCCTGTCTCTACTAAAATACAAAAAATTAGCCGGGCGTGTTGGCGGGCGCCTGTAGTCCCAGCTACTCGGGAGGCTGAGGCAGGAGAATGGCGTGAACCCGGGAGGCAGAGCTTGCAGTGAGCTGAGAGCTGAGATCAGGCCACTGCACTCCAGCCTGGGCGACAGAGCGAGACTCCGTCTCAAAAAAAAAAAAAAAAAAAAAAAAGAAAGACACAAACATGTATGGACCTGGTTATGTCTGACTTTGTACCACTCATAACACATATGATCCAGAAAGCACACTATTGGGTAATCTATCCAAATGAAAGGAAATCAATATGTGAAAGGGATACTTGTACCCCCATGTTTATTGCAGCATTATTCACAATAACCAAGATATGGAAATGACTTAAGTGTCCAACAGCAGATTAATGGACAAAGAAAATGTCAGATATATATCCATCATGGAGTACTATTCAGTCACAAAACAGAATGAAGCCCTGTCATTTGCAGGAACATGGATAAAACTGGAGGTCATTAAGTGAAATAATAGGCACAGAAAGACAAATATCTCATGTTCTCATTCATATGTGGGGTCTAAAAAAGTTCACCTCACAGAGGTAGAGAGTAGAACGATGGTTACCAGAGGCTGGGAAGGGGTTGGGGGTGAAGAATGTTTGGTTAATGGGTACAAACCATACAGTTAGGTAGAAGAGTAAGCTATAGTGTTAAATAGCACAGTAAGGTGACTAGTAAGTAACTAGTATGTGACTAGTTAAGTAACTAGCACAGTAGGGTGACTAGCACAGTAAGGTCCCTTAAACTTTAAAAATTTACTATGTATTTCAAAGTAGCTAGAAGAATTGAAATGTTCCCAACACAAAAAATGATAAATGCTTGAGCTGATGGGTATATTAAATTCACTTATTTGATCATTACGCATTATATGTATGTATCAAGGTATCACGTGGACCCTATAAATATGTATAATTATTATGTATTAACCAAACAATTAATTTTTATAAAAGCAAACTTACCCACCATGCCCTCGATTTTGCATTCTTTCTAACAAAGCCTCCATCACCAAATCCCCTTTGTTCTGGCAACTGACAAAGAAAAAATATCAGTCATGAGAAAATTCATTTCTTCAGTTCTAACATTCTAACTTACAACTTAAGAATGTGAATGAAAGCATACATAACAAGGAAAAAATGCAGCACTTCTTAAGATGACTGTAGAAGCAGTCAAAGAACATCACTTCAGGAAAACTAGGAACAAACATATTTCAGATTAAAACAGAATAACTTAAAAATATCTGAATTGCTGTTGATACTCTCTCCGTGTAACTATCAAATACCTCATTGTTCTTTGTCTAGTTCCTAATGTTGGGTGGGCGGGGGTGGAAGTGGGATCTCTCTAGCAGAGGGATAGTACACAAACCCCCTTACAAAATGAGAAAGAAATTGGGTTCACACACGTCAGAGGGAAAGCATAGCTTTTTTTAAATAAAGAGATAGTATAAAAAATGTGAAGTGCACTGAGATTAAACTCTTTAGTCTATTATGGGAAAGCCTACTCACCCCTGAAGACAGACTCATAGAGCTTCCTGCATGCAACATCCTCTCTTCACCGAAAGGCAGCCACAGGGCCCTCCTGCCTCTGCACTTCATTTGCTCCCAGTGCTTAACTTTCATAGGAGTTCTTTCATAGGAGTGACACCACACTGGAAGTGAGTTTTTTACACACTATTTTTCCTTACTAGACTATTCACCCCTCCAGGGCAGAAACCCAATTTTATTTATCTCTGCAGCTCCAGAGCTCAATGTAGCATTTCAGCATGGTACGTGGCAGATTCTTTTGGCTGACCTTAATTCCCCTGTCTTTTACCTACCCTCTCCCCCATGCAAACTAGTCATAGCTAGGGGACTACATGAAGAGTCTAGCAGAGAAAGAGGGAAAGGGAGATAGAAGACTGCCATATAAAGGGCAAGATACAGTCGGGTGCGGTGGCTCATGCCTGTAATCCTAGAACTTGGGAGGCTGAGGCGGGCGGATCACTTGAGGTCAGCAATTTGAGACCAGCCTGGCCAACATGGTAAAATCCCGACTCTACCAAAAAAAAAAAACAAACAAAAATTAGCCGGGCATGGTGGTGTGCACCTGTAGTTCCAGCTATCGGGAGGCTGAGGCAGGAGAATTGCTTGAAGCCAGGAGGCGGAGGTTGCAGTGATCCGAGATCACGCCATTGCACTACAGCCTGGGCGACAGAGAGAGATTCCATCTCAACTAACTAACTAACTAAATAAATAAATAAAATAAAGGGTAAGATACACCATGAAGAAAGGTGACAGTGAGAAAGGAAAGAAGACCCTTAAACTCAGAAGTGTTGATTAATATGTGCTGTATGCTTCTCGTCTTTTATAATAAATCTTCAAAATGTTCAATGTCAAACCACTTTTCATTCCAAAACGCTTTTTCCTTAAACCTTTACACAATAACCAAAGATTGTGGTGTAGACATTCTGCCCCTGGGCTAATCCTCATCTAAAAATTATACTGCTGTAAGTAGATTATTTTACTCAACACATAATTCAGTGTTGTACTAACAACTAGATATATAGTGATGAACGATATGGCCCTTTTCAAGGTATTAATAGTCTAGTATGGGACAGAAAAAAATGAGACAAAAAGGCTTTCCCAGTGTGATACAGTGAGAGGCATGCCCAGGGTGTTCCAGAGACACAGAGGAGAATGAGAAGACTGGAAAATAGAACCACTGCATCTTATTTGCATCTATTTCTAAAGATACTAACAAACTGAGTATTAAACTATTCGTGCACAAACATGACAGGGAGGATTTTTTTTCTAGTTGGTTTATCCTACATATTACACCAAAATTGCAAAAATAAAAACCTAAAGAAAAAGGTTCCCATGTTTTACTCCACTTTCAAATCACAATACAGTCAAATTACAATGCAACCAAGATTCCATGTTTTGGTCCACTCTAGGAGAACTGAGAGGCAGTACATGGTCCACACCGCACTAGATGGAGACCCAGGATACAGTCCTACTCTGCAACTAACTAGCTTTATATTCTTGGACTTGTTTTAACATCTGTAAAATGAGGGGCACGAACAATATTTTCTAAGGCTTCTTCCAGCTTTTTCATGGGTTCTAATAGCCAATTAAGTGTCCACTGTAAGTAGCAAGCTCCTGACAACCATACATGGACACTTATTAACATGTAGGAAAGTGCTATTCTTATTGACAGTGCTATTACAGTTATTCAAAATTATCGTTAGTAAAATTATACTTATTTAGGTCATGTTATTCTCAAACAATATATTTAGTAATATACATAAATATATTTTCTATATGACTATTATTTAATATATTTATAATAGAAGTTACAGAATGTTCAATAGCTGTCTTGTACACATTGCCTAAATCAATCTTCACAACACTCATAAAAGACAGATACTAGCCGGGCGCGGTGGCTCAAGCCTGTAATCCCAGCACTTTGGGAGGCCGAGACGGGTGGATCATGAGGTCAGGAGATCGAGACCATCCTGGCTAACACAGTGAAACCCCGTTTCTACTAAAAAATACAAAAAACTAGCCGGGCGAGGTGGCGGGTGCCTGTAGTCTCAGCTACTCTGGAGGCTGAGGCAGGAGAATGGCGTAAAAACCTGAGAGGCGGAGCTTGCAATGAGCCAAGATCCGGTCACTGCACTCCAGCCTGGGCAACAGAGCGAGACTCCGTCTCAAAAAAAAAGACTCCGTCTCAAAAAAAAAAAAAGACAGATACTATTACTTTGAGAAAACTGAGGCTTAGAGAGTTAAATAACTTGACTATGATAAACTACAAATTATAGTCCTGGATCAGTGTGACTAATCGAGTCACAATCAACGTGCAACCTTTATGTATTTTACAGTATTCTATATCTTAAAATATATCAGCGTATCTTTTGGCTTAATAGTGTCTTTGCAATAAAAAAAGAAATTAAACTGAAGTATGAAATCACTACCATAGCCACTAGGTGGCAGCTATTTCACAAAAATGAAATAGTCACATAACAAATATTGCTATTTTAGAAATCAAAATGGTCTCAGAGAGATTCCTGTTAAAAAAAAAAAAAAAAGGAGAGAAGTGGACCAGTAATATCCTCTGTGAGAAATAAAGTAAACTTACTAATGTGCAATGTGTTTCTGTAATTCCTTCATCATCTGCCTTAGTGCCAAACACCATCAATCCTCAGGATCAGGCAAACAGTAAGGGCTGATTTTATCTGGATGTTTGTCATCTGAGCTGCTCATGGTTATATCACAGATTCTTTTCCTAACCAACCTGACCCTCATTCAACTCTATGCACTATGTCACTTTGATTTCTTCTTTGCATGTACCATATAATTACATAAAATTAGATATTCTTTGTAAAATTTTAAATACAAATTAAAACAATGCTTGATAATCTGCTACTCCTTGCCACTAACATGCAAAGCTAACGTGATTAAATGGAAAATGTATACCTCTACCATTGGTACAATCTTATTCATTTCTGCAGTTAGAACAAAACATCAACAAACAAAACTTATTAATTATAACTCTCCTTTGGAATGAAGGCTGTTTTAAATCAATGAAACCTGGAATTGGATAGTGAAAGGAAATATAAGCTTTTACATCAAGTTTGGGGAGCAAAAAAAAAACACATTTTAAATTTAAGGGAAAAAGAATATGAATAGAATGTCTTATAGGCAAATCTCTGAAATTCATTAACATCGACTTTTTGAGCTAGAAGCACTTCAGGCCTCTAATTTAACCTTATTATTTTACAGATCAGGAAAAATATCAGAGTATATGCCCAAGACCAAATTATTCACAAAATGGGACACAGGAAGAAAATAAAAACTCCAGACAGAATTATGAATAAATGTGTACATACTAAGAGAAGGGATATGCCTAACCTTCAAGTCTAAAGGAGAACAACAATGCTCTCTGTCCCTTTACCTGTCTTGGTGTCGTTTTAATTACAAAGCTCTATAGTTGTGTCAAATATACCATGGCCGATAAACTATGGCTGTTCCCAATGAACAATCAGTATTACTAAGCATTTTCCAGAAAGGGTCCTAATTAAACTGATACCAGTAAAAAGGTATTAGAGGAACTTTTCAAAATATTAATGTTTTTTAAAAATTGTCCAAACTATAGTTCAAAATCCAGGAAGAACAAGAGAAAGTCTGAGAAATAGGAGTACATAACAACAAACTTTTATATGAAAACACGCCATAAGCAAAGCTAACAGACCAAATGACAACAGTACCTGAAAGTTTTACCACAAAGGGTTAATTACCCAACTATATAAAGAGCTTATAAAAGATTAGGGAAAAAAATCTACAGAAACATGGGCAAGAGGTATAAAGAAGCAATGCACAGAAAAATACAAATGACAGTAAAAACATGAAAAGGTAATCAACCTTGCTCATAAGAGAAATATAAATTAAAACTACACTAAGTTACCCTTTCTTCAGTACCAGATTAACCAAAAATTAAATGTTTGATAATATACTCTGATGACAAGACTGTGGGACAACAGGCACTCACATACATTACAGGTAGGAACGCAAAACGAATACAACTGCTACAGAGGAGACTTTGGTAATACCTAACAACTGATGTAGGCATTTACCCTTTTATCCAACAACGCTACCTTTAAGAATCTATCCCATGGGCTCATTGGCAAAAATGCAAAACAACATATCCACAGGGATATTCACTGCAGGACTATTTGTAATAGCAGAAAATAACACAAGTGTCTATCGAGAGGGGACAAGTTAAATATTCATCCACCAATGGAGTACTATGAAACTGTAAAAAGGAATAACAATCTCTATATACTCCTACAGAGGGGATCTACAGGACATATATTACTAGGTGAAAAACCCAAGATGGAGAACAGTATACATAATAGCACATTTTACCTAAGAAAGAAAGGTGTGTTTGTCCATGTGTATTTGCTTTTAGGTATGTGTTTTTTTAATGGATGGATAGACCCAAAACTAGTAAAAACAGTATCTGTAAGGAAGGAAAATAAGCAGAGTGGAAGAAACAGAGATGAAAGCTAAATTGTTTTATGAGTTCTTGTTTCATGGGTACTTGTTTTATGGGAATTATGCTAGGTTTTGCATATAATAAAACAAATCAAAATGGGGGAAAAAAGCAGTACTGAAAAATTGGAAACAAAATAAAAGAAATCAACTACCAACTAGATATCAATTTGACAGGCCAACTATACAATAAATTACTTCATATGCCTTTAAAATACAATAATTTTACTATACACTTCCCTAGAGACACATAAAATAAGGCTAGAAGAGAATTGCAAAGAAATCCTAAGCACTGTTCAGGAATCATATTGATAACAAAATAGGCTGTTAACTTGAAACCATTATATATAACATAGGATGAGGAAAAAAACTAATTCTATTAATGGCACTAGGTACCAAGATTCAGCAAAAAAGATACAAACATAAATCAAACGTGAAAAAACTGAAAAATTAAGTTTAAATTTTGGAAATTTAAATGTTAAATGTTGGAAACAATGTGAACTCTGCATATTTGTGGTTTTTTTAATGTGTATTTCCTAACTCTGGCCACTATAAATCCTAGAACCAATGATTAACATAGTAGCAAGAACACTTCTCCTACCTAGATAGACTGTGGTCTCCAAATACTATCTCAGACTCAAAAGAACCAGGGTTCTTTGGAGACTAGAAATCTATAAATGAGCCAGGAAAATTATTTATCAGAAAGCAAAGAAATTAACAAAGCTATTGGTCATATCAAATGGAATAGGAGCCAACTTTAAGGAGCTCCCACTGGCCAAAGATGAAACAATTTGAGCATTAAAAACACAATTGCCATATGTTGAAACAGTTTAAATATATTATAAAGTCTATAAGTTCATGATGATAGGTTTACAAAAAGGCAAAACCCTCATGGTTACCTTTGGAGGTTGCTAGGCCACCAACTCATTAGTGTGGTCTGAAAATAGAAGGAAAGAATTAAGCATTTTTCTTGCCTTTCCTGTGCAAATTGTATTTCAGGGTAGTTAAACAGCTGGTAAGGGAAAGTTCTTCATAAAAGACTCTCAGCTAACAAATATTGAAGAAACAACAGAATTAGATAATCACCACGTTGCATCTCTAATGCAGTAATGGATACAGGCAATATAACCCCACAAAAGAACTTCACCATTAAGTGAAAGAATCTTGGGGAATTTCACTATGGGTGGATGGAGCTAACTACACCTAAACTCAAAATAATGTTTAATGTTAACATCATAAAAAAAAAAACAACAACAACTCAGACACTGCTTCCCCGATACTTAATGAAATAAGAAGTATATTGCATTACCTATGAAATTTTCTGCCCAACCCCCCAACTACCCCACCAAAAAACAAAACAAAACAAATATAAGGGTGAAATCTGATCAGGCTTCTAAAGCAGTGCTGTTCAATAGAACTTTCTGCAATTATGAAAATATTTTATAACTGCACTGTTCAAAAAGTAGCCACTAGGTAATCTGTAGTTACTGAGCACTTTAAACGTGGCTAATGCAAGTTAGGAACTGAATTTTTTTTTTTTTTTTTTTTTTTTTTTTTTTGAGATAGAACCTCACTCCATTGCCCAGGTTGGAGTGCAGTGGTGTGATCTCAGCTCACTGCAACCTCCGCCTCCCGGGTTCAAGCCATTCTCCTGCCTCAGTTTCCTGAGTAGCTGAGATTACAGACGCTTGCCACCACGCCCGGCTAATTTTTGTATTTTTAGTAGAGACGGGGTTTCGCCATGTTGGTCAGGCTTGTCTCGAAACTCCTGACCTCGTGATCTGCCCGCCTTGGCTTCCCAAAGCGCTGGGATTACAGTCATGAGCCACCGCGCCCAGCCTAGGAACTGAATTTTTAATTTTATTTCACTTTAATTACCCACAGCTGGCTGGTGGCTACAATACTGGACAGTGCAATTCTACGTCTAACTACTGGTTTAGAGCAGTGGTCCCCAGCCTTTTTGGCACTAGGGACCTGTTTCACGGAAGACAATTTTTCAACACAGACAGGGTGGAAATAAAAAATTTTGTAAATACCTTTTGGTTAACATTTATATGAAATGTTTTGGGGGAGGAATGGCCAAACCACTTTTTATTTATTTATTTATTTATTTATTTTTTTTGAGACCAAGTCTCACACTGTAGCCCGGTCCGGGGAGCAATGGTGTGATCTCAGCTCACTGCAACCTCCGCCTCCCGGATTCACGTGATTCTCCTGCCTCAGCCTCCTGAGTAGCTGGGATTACAGGCGCACACCACCACACCCGGCTAATTTTTTTGCATTTTTAGTAGAGACGGTGTTTCACTACGTTGGCCAGACTGGTCTCCAACTCCTGACCTCGTGATTCGCCTGCCTCGGCCTCCCAAAGTGCTGGGATTACAGGCGTGAGCCACTGCACCCGGCCAACCACTTCTTCAGTAATATGAGTAATACACATGGCGAGGGTTAGGGGCATGGTTTCATGATGAAACTGTTCCACCTCAGATCATGAGTCATTAGTCAGATTCTCATAAGCATGCAACCTAGATCCCTTGCATGCGCAGTTCACATTAGGGTTCATGCTCCTAGGAGAATCTAACCTCACAGCTGATCTGACAGGAGGCAGAGCTCAGGTGGTAGGTAAGGCTCACTCGCCTGTCACTCACCTCCTGCTCTGTAACCTGGTTCCTAACAGGCCACGGACTGGTACTGCTCTGCAGCCCCGGGTTAGGGGGCCCCTGGTTTAGAGGATATAAAGGCAACAGAGATACCTGTTAAAAGGATACTGTGCAATGCAATCTGCTAACTTTAGAACTGTAAGGAAAAATAGGGGCTAATCCCATAGCTATAGCTATGAGGGAACTGCTACAGATTAAAAGATGTCAAATGTGCATCACCCAAACACAACAGGCAGATCCCTGTGGAATTTTGGTTCAAACAAGCTAACTGCAAAAAAGACATTTAAGAGAGAGTTGAAGAAATCGTAATCTGACTGGACATTGACATTAGAGAATTTTTATTAATTTGTGTATGTGTCATGACAGTAGTGTGGCTTTGCAAAACTGAAAAACCTAGCTCCTGACGGGGGCGGGCAGGGGACTAAAATAACATAAAGATCGGAAATTCAGTTCCTGAAACCTTATGTCAATGTTGGCTTTAGCTGAATTCCAAGTCAAGTTGACATTTTTTGAAAGCAGGAAGCAATGACAGAGTGGACTACTAATGCTGTCACCATCTGCCAGCACAACGTAAATTAGAACAGAAAGGACTAAGCAAAGGTCTTCCACCTTTTAACGAGAGAAAATGGCATCAGTACAATCAACATCTACAATTTTTACAAACAACTTTTAAAGTTGCATCGACATACATTTTAAAAGACAGTGTGTCTGTTTATAAATCTCTACCCCATTTTAGTTTCAGAGCCTTTTTTACTACCCTGATCACTGATCATGCCACAGTCAAAAGGCAAACTCAAAAATTAAGCTAAAAATGGTACTGCATTCCAAATAAGAAAATATATATACTTTGTTTTACTATTAAGTGATAGCTAACAGAAATCTAATCAACGATCCTTATGATTTTCTCTTATCTAAAAAATAAATGCAAGCACGTAAGGAACTGTATAAATACAGAGCATCTACCCTACAATACTGCTTTATAAAAGAAAAAAACTATTTTAATAAGTTTAACCGGCCATAAGGCTCAGGGAAAACTACTTTGTGCATATTAGTGTACGGTGCTCAAACTGTAAAAGATGACTAGTCTCTGACATCATACACATCTTTACTCCCCTGATGTCGTAAAGGACGTAAGAAAAACCACATTATAAGCCTAAATGTACCGTCTTCAAGTATCTCCATGATTAAAGTGCTCCTAAGAAACCGTCCTTATTTCTTTCTATCCCTGATTTGTGTGTATGGAGCAGTTAGTTCAGGGTTCTCCAATTTCAGTCCACGATTTCTGCCATATTTCCGTACCTGCTGTACTAAACATAACCGTTTACACCAACTCACTATTTTAAAAGCTGCCAACCTTAACATGCCACCCTAAATGAGCGGGTCCCCTTGTGCCGTGAATGAAGTAGTCCTAACAGCACTAGTTAGACAGCAGCCCTGGCAGGGAGGCCGCACTGGGGTCCCTCAGCTGAAAAGGAAGGTGGGTTCGCCGGGAAAGGTGAGTACTGGGCGCAGCTCGCCCGCCCACCTGGCCACTCTCCGAAGCGCCCCCAGCCACCCGGCCTCCAAGGAAACGCTGACCACCTGGCGGGGCCGAACCGCGCGCCGGGCTGCGCCATGCCGGGCTAGGCCGGTGTGCAGGGCATAGCGGGCCAGGCCGAGGGACGGGGCTCCGGGGCGGACCCGAGCCGGCGGGGACGCGCCTGGTGGTTCGCAGATTGTTGCGCGAACCGGCCGCAAGCCATGAGGCCGCGAAGCCAGAGTCACCAAGGCAGCCTGGGCCGCCTCCAGACGAGGACGCGCTCGCCCCTTGCCCTTCCGACTTGCGCACAGGCGGTTACAGGGCTGCCGCAAGCGCACCCCTCAGCCTTCCCGCCGTTACCTCGGGCGGACACTGCGCACGCGCGCCACCACTAAGCTTACGTCCAGCCTCAGTCGTCGGCGCGTTCGTTCCGCCCACTGCCCCCACACTTTTAATAATTGAATCAATGTCTTCTCCAGACTTCCCCTGCACGAGAGCAAATGGACTCACCCACATCCGGGAATCCGAGAAAGTGCGTGCAGACACGTGATGCGGGACGTGGCAGGAGGAAGCGTCTGCCGCAGTAGGCCGGGTACCGGTAAGGGTTTGCAGCGCTCCCGGCCTAGGTTTTGGAGGGGCGGGAATGCGTTCGTGGCTCAGTGTCGGACTTCCCCCTATTTCCATCGGCCGAGGCTGTCACTTTACGCTCATAACCGTTTTCTTTACTGCACGCTGTGTCGGGAGGAAAGGGACTTGCGTGGCACCCCAGACCTCCCCGTCTCCGCTTCCACGTTTGATACATCCTGCCTCAGGCCGGAAGCCGCGGCTGAGGGGGCGGCTTCTGGTACGGTGTGGTGGCCTGCGAGGCTCATTTCTAGCAAGGAACAAGGTTTTCCCGCTTTGACCTTACAAATACATGTTTACAAAGCTATAATGTATAGATATGGATAAGATATGACCCTGTCCCGGGAAACACAGGCACCACGTGTCTGGAAAGACATACATCTGGGCTGTTTGACAGGCTCCCTAGTTGGTGCCATGCTCTGTGCTTAGGGAACTATGAGATCCCTGGTGGGTACCGGGACCGCGCTCAGCCTGAGGTTTGGAGGCGGCCTCCTACAGGAAGCGACTTGAGACCTAAGATTTTCAGACCGACTGTAGGTTCACTGGAATAAAAAGGAAGAAACAAACAGCATTGCAGGCATCGGGACTGTCACGTGTGTAAGAAAAGTTTGTTCAGGAAACAGTGGTCGTATTATGTGACAGTACTTGGGACGGTGGCTGTGCCCTGGGCATTGATTATCTTGTTGCTTTCCATCCTTCCAGCCCCTTAAGAGTGAAGGCACCTTCACGCCTAACCCCGGAAATGGGATGTTGACCTCCAAGAGCTGACGCCTGCGTTGATCTTGAAAGGAAGAGTGGCATTAGTGATGTGGAAAAGGGGGTTTTAACTGTCAAGGCTGGAAAATGTGACAGGGTTGGAGGTGTTTGGAGAAGGGACAGGTGAAAAAGATTGAGGCCAAATTGTGGAAAGATCTACTAAGGAATCCTGAGTACAAAATGTACACTTAACAGTTGGAGACAATAATACCTGAGCAATTGATCACAAAGCTGACCTAGCTTGTTTAGTAGATTAAGTTAGGACAAGAAGCAAGAGTTCAAGGATAGAAGGCCTACTGAAGCTGGAGTGATTTGAGAAAACCTTACTAAAAGGTGGAAAATCTATGTGGGCCTGGGAAAGTCAGGTTTGGATCAGCTGAGGAAAGTGAAAAGGGTATCCCAGGAGACACAGCAGCAAGGACAAAGGAGTAGCAGCAGGAAAGTGGGGAGCTCTTATAAGACAGGGACTTCAGAAGTACAACCAAAACGTCGTCTTGCTTTGAGTTATCCACTGGGTAGTAGCGGGTTAATTATTGAGTACTGGATTAATTAAGCCCTCACCTGGCTCACCAGTGACAGAAGTAGCAGGGCGCGTTTTGCTTAAGTTTTGCCCAGATCTTTTAAACCCTTTCCTACACAGCAATCTGTGTATAATTTTTGCCAAGGTGTTGGGGATATCTTGCGGTGATCCTATGGGGGACATCTGTGAGCTTTTGTTTTGATACCAAGTCTTGCTTGCTCTGTTGCCCAGGCTGGAGTGCAGTGGCGCTATCTGGGCTCACTGCAAGCTCTGCCTCCCAGGTTCACGCCATTCTCCTGCCTCAGCCTCCCGAGTAGCTGGGACTACAGGTGCCTGCCACCACGCCTGGCTAATTTTTTGTGTTTTTAGTAGAGACGAGGTTTCACCGTGTTAACCAGGATGGTCTCGATCCCCTGACCTCGTGATCCGCCCACCTCGGCCTCCCAAAGTGCTGGGATTACAGGCGTGAGCCACTGAGCCTGGCCATGTGAGCCATTTTTACAAAAACTTCCACCTGCCTTGGCCCAAACCTCAGCATTCTTAGGCACAGGAGCTCATGAACTTACTGAGATAACACTAAACTGGACTATGGGAAGGGACCAACTACAGACCTGACACAAATCCTCAAGGCAAGACGATGTCTGAAGTTGAGCTTGTAAAGGAAAAGGCTTCCTTCCTTAAAATGGCACCCAGGCTGAGCTCTGAAAAAAGCACCTCAAGATGGTGGGTTCCACCCCGCCCCCGCCAAAATTGCTTATTGTGTGAATCTCCATAGTCTCGGAAACTGAGAATAATTGAGAGTACCTTTGATGCCAGTGGCTTCTGGGCTTTTTGGATTGTCACTTTGTAGCAGGGAGCACCCATAGGATGCCGCCTATGATGAATCAGGGCCCAACCTTGGAAACAGGGAATCCAAAAGTATCCTCCAAGCTAGCCAGCCTTTTGGATTAGAAAGCATACCACAGATAGGATGAAATTAAGCAAAGTTGTCTGCTTCTGAATTA
>NC_045435.1:156873213-156879784 GCF_002776525.5 Piliocolobus tephrosceles | reverse complement strand
AAAATTTTAAGTCTGGATATTGCATAACAGTTTGCTAAGCATAAAACAAAACATAAATTAAGATAATCGAAAAGAAATATGTTGGTATCTGTGAACTCTGGTACAAAGCAGAGTTTCAGTAGTAATAGATTTAAATTTAAAATACAAGTAAATGATCCCAGATCCTACACTAAGTGTGGCCCATGACTTACCATTTTAAGAAAATTGCTGCTAGGGTGTGAATTGGTTATTTGTTGGGGTTTTTGTTGCCCTGCTCCACCAGTAGGGGGAGGTCTCATCTACTAGTTACATTTTCAGTGTTTCCTGCCCTACCTCCATTTTTGTTATAATATAGACATGTTGGGCCAGGCGCAGCAGCTTGCGCCTGTAATCCCAGCACTTTGGGAGGCCAAGACGGGTGGATCACCTGAAGTCGAGAGTTCGAGAGCAGCCTGACCAACATGGAGAAACCCCATCTCTACTAAAAAAAAAAAAAGAATACAAAATTAACTGGGAGTGGTGGTGCATGCCTGTAATCCCAGCCACTTAGGAGGCTGAGGCAGGAGAATCACTTGAACCCGGGAGGCAGAAGTTGTGGTAAGCCAAGATCACGCCATTGCACTCCAGCCTGGGCATCAAAAGCGAAACTCCATCTCACACACACACACACACACAAAAAAAAAACATGTTGGGTCCAAGGTAATTTTTTTTGGATACATTTCTTGTGTCTAAGGAATATGCCAGCAAACTAGTATTCTTTTAAAGCACGCTCCCCCAAAAGAAGATTTAGGATTGGCTCATCTCAGTGTTCCTAGCCGCTAATAATAATAGCAAATATTCCTTGAGCACCACATACCCCACACAGTGCTCAGCACTTGATCTAACCTCACCTAATCCTTACAGTAATCTTGTGAGGTGATGGCTCTTTTTTTCTCCCATTTGCCAAGGAGGAAACAAAGGCCCCAAGGGTTTGCATACCTTGCCCAAGTAACCCAGCAAATGGGAGAGTTGTGGTCTTGGATCCTAGTTGGCTTCCAAAAGCCTCTGCCCTTAACCCTTCCGCCACAGTGCCTCCTTCACAAGTGTCAAGAGTCAAAATGCCCATCATTCCCTATTGAAGAAGGCCCAGGCCATGTTTGAGTGATACTTCTGATCGTTTCCTCTCCTGTATGATTTTAGCTTTTTTAGAATACACATATCAGTTATGTTGCCTGTTCCTAGGAACTCACAAGCCTTAATTCTAAGTGTTCTTGAGTTCCAAGAAGATGCAGAATATATTACTGTTCTGAATTTCTGTTGTACCTTTTCAGAATGAGCTTCCTGAACCTGAACAAGACAATGGTGGCACCACAGAATCTGTCAAAGAACAAGAAATGAAGTGGACAGACTTAGCCTTACAGTACCTCCATGAGAATGTTCCCCCCATTGGAAACTGACACTTGGCTCCTTTCTTGTGGATGGATTTTCTGAGAGCACACAGATAAAGCATGTTTTGTTTCAGTCTCCTAAATCAAATCTTTGAGTAATAATGGTAGCAAAGTGCGATGTGAAAATGTTCACCAGAATGAGAAACTAAGATTTCTCAGTAATGGTGAATATCTGGCTCTTTAAACCTAAAACTCTTCATTGAGTAGCTTGTATTTGAACAAGACTGGTTAAACATTTGCCTTTACCTCTGATTTTGCTTTACTGTCAAAGTTTAACACCTTCCAACTACTTATGTGTGTCCTGTAACACGGGATTGAACGTATGAGAGGGAAAGGCAAAGGAAAAAGGAAGCCAGACACTGGGAGAGTTACTGACTTCTCATACTTCCCCACATTGAGAAGCATTCGGAGTGTATTTAGTCTGTAGATGTTGTGATATGCAAATATCCCATTCCCTGGTTACTGGCATTCCTAAGATTCTTCATGGTATTTTCAAACTTTGGATAAATTTACAGATTAGAAAGATATCTGACAGTTACCTCTGTTCTCCCGACAACTTCCTTTTGTGCTGCTGGAAAGGATCTTTGGCTAGGTGGACCACTAGTTTTATTCAGTAGTGGCATTTCTTATTTTCTCAAAGCCCTTTCAATTATAACCACCCCACTATGGAATCAGTATTTAGTTACACATTTGTATAAGAACCTGTATTTTGAAAAACACGTTTGTGTATATTTCCTGGAATTATTTGCCTGTAAAACAGTGTCTTTCATGTGCTCTTCCCAGATTGTAAACGCTGTAGGAAGCAGCCCTGGCTGCCTCTATCTGTATCCCTTGTTGAAACTCTGAAAACACTGAATAACTAAAATCTCTTCTCATCCTTTTTATGCTGGGTCTTTTTGTTTACTTAGCTTTTAGGAGGAAGAGGTACGTGAAAAAACAAATTAGCTTATTTTAGGTTTTCAATCACAAACATGATTTTAGCAGCTATCCTATAATCCAAACACATTCAGGCTGATTTCTTCTCTTTGCATCAGTAGTTCTACCTCGAAATCATTGATCTTCAGAATAAAGACCCCAGTCCCTTCAATAAGCAAAGAAAGACAACCTAATAGAAAAGAGAATTATAATATTTCAAAAAAATTTTACAAGAGAAAAAGCTTTTCAAAAAATTAAAGTGCCTAGAATGCCACAGTTCTTTCACATTCTTGTTAAATGAGGATTTTACAGCTTACTTGTGGTATGTAATCTCTGAGACACTAACATCTAAGAACTTGACAAATGTTCATGTGAATCCTGCCTAGCCTTTCCCTGGAATATTAGTAGACTAGTAAAATATGAAAGCTATTCTTGATTTCTGCTGAACCAGAATATGATATCTGGAATACAGCTGTTGGTTTGTGTCTATGACACTCATCTGAGAACTGCCCCCACCCCCAGGAATACCCTCTGGGCAAGTTCATAAACTCATTGTATCAGGAATTAGGTGACCTAATCTGGGCTAGTCAGACTTTCGTCAACCAGGGCTTCGAAATCTTTATCTAGGGCTGGCTTGAGGATGGTGGGCACAAGAAATGCTAAGTTGCTGTTACAGGGTAGCTTTCTTCAATTGTCTCTGCCAAAACACCCAAAAAGGGAAGTATCTGGAGAGGGAGGCCGAGAGGCTGTGTGGCCTGTTGGTTCCTGCCACCTTTCCAGTTTAGAGCCTGCATATTGCTTTTCTCTGTGGGAGGTACCATGCCTGGCACTGGGAATACAGCAGTGAATTAAGTATGACTTCTCCCTTCACGGAGCCTTTAGTTGGGGAGACAGGCATTAAACCATTAGCCATACGAATACATAATTTCAATTTGGGGCATATGCTAGGAAGGAAAAATAAAAGATGTGACTTAGGTTGGGTTCCCAGAAACCAAGCCTGAGGCAGAGATTTCTTGTGCAAGTGATTTATTGAGGTGCTTTCAGAAGAATCCTGTGAGGTAAACAGGATAGGGCAGGGAAAGAAGCTGAGCCAAGATGTGGTTTGAACTGAAGTGTAGCTTTGGTCTGATCCGATGGGATTTCTGGACCATGATGAAGCCAAGAGTTTTCTCACCTTGAGGCAAGGGGTTAGGCCCTTGTACTGAGTATGAATTGGTCAGTTGTTGGCTTGGCCCCTCCCACAATCCCCCAGTGACAGTGTAACCTCCCAGGCATTGCCAGGCGAGATGCCTCTCCAGAGTATACTACAGCTGTGAGCCTTCGCCGGCCAATACACAGTAGCTGGGGGAATGGGTACCGACAGTGCTACTGCAGTATAGGAGAATGTGACTGGAGGAGATCTGATTTATATTGAATAATCCAGGGGAGACCTTGTGATTAGCAGCTTTTATAGCACATAATTTGAAATACTAATTTTGTCTCTGAATTTTTTTCCACTCTCCAAGGAAGTAACCAGGTCCTGTGTGCTTCCCGTTGCACAGCAGGAAGCAGACATGCTTAACAGTAACCCTAGCGCTTGTTTGGGAAGCAGGGGAGGGTGGGAGAGAAGAGGGTCTGCAGACAGGAGCCTCTAAGGAGTAGTGGAAAGCTGTGTGCCACTCGGTACCACAGAGAGATGGTGAACTTCAGAGTTTCATGGTTCGTTGGGTGCTCCAGAGGAAACCTGCACCTCAACACTGAGTCTTCCAGACGAGGCAAAAACCTCCAAGCTCGGAGCCCCCTCCTACAAGGGCCCCCTCAGACTTGGCAGTGAAGATAATAGCAACGACCCAGATAGACTGAAGAGTAGAAGTCTTTACCCATTTTTCCAGGTCATTCATGAGTGTCCCCTAAATGCTTGCAAGACCCTAAGAAGGGGAAGGGACACCCCAGTGACCGCAGAATTGATTTCTGTTTGCAGTGCAACAGAGTGAGGCCAAATGGACTTAATTTGCTTTGAAGAAAAGAAATGTGCTATCTCTTGTACCCTCCTTGAGCTTGTGAGCCAGCATCTGAAGGATGAGTAGTAGTAATAAGGGAAAGAATTGGGAGATGAGGATAGCTTACACAGAGAGCTAATTGCATAAAGCCAGGAGGTAGAACTGGCATTATAAGCAAGGTGGGTAGGCAGATGTCTGGTTAAAAAAAGTTTTTCTAAGTCATTGAAAGGTTCTAACTAGAGAGAGTGGCCTGATCAGATTGGATTTAAGTGTGTGAGTGTGTGTGTGTGTGTGTGTATCCCTTTGGAGGTAACAATAGAAGTAGAAAGACAAATTAGAAGAGCTTTGCATTGGCTCAAGTGAGAGATGATGGTAGTTTGGATTGGCAAGACAGGTAGAAGTAGAAGGACTTGAAATATTTGTTCGAGGTGGAATTGTGGTGGCATTGTCCAGACTTGCACAGTGTGAGCACTGCCCTCATGACCCAGGGGTTAGATCTCTGAGCTAGACACAGGACTAAAGGTACAGGCCCTATTCTCTGGAAACAGGGTCTGAGTCCAGGGGTTGCCCATCCTTTGAAGCCCAACTTAGACTCACATTGTAATAGTATCGTAACAATGACACGATGGTTATTCAAGCACTTCTATGCACTTTAAACACATGAGTTCCAGCCCTGACATTCACCTTTTAGGTGGATGGCATTGTCCTCGTTGATCAGGAGATGGTGACTTAAATGACTTGTTCCAAGTTAACGTTAGAAGACTTATTCCAGGCTGGACGTGGTGGCTCACGCCTGTAATCCCAACACTTTGGGAGGCCGAGGCGGGCAGATCACCTGAGGTCAGGAGTTTGAGACCAGCCTTGACAACATGATGGAACCCCGTCTCTACTAAAAATATATTAAAAACAAAAACAAACAAACAACTAGCTGGGCATGGTGGAGGGCACCTGTAATCCCAGCTACTTGGGATGCTGAGGCAGGAGATTTGCTTGAACCCAGGAAACAGAGGTTGCGGTGAGCTGACACAGTGCTACTGCACTCCAGCCTGGACGACAGAGTGAGACTCCGTCTGGAAAAAAAAAAAAAAAAAGACTTATTCCAAGTCATTCAAATAATAAATGGATTCCAACCTAGGATGTCTGATCCCAAAACCCATGTCCTCTCCCTGGACCTGTTACGTTTCCTGTAAAACTTTCTGCGACATGGGAAGAAAATCCTACCAGAATACTTAGAACTTTAAAGTATGTACCTTGTTTCTAAAATTGAGACAAAGAGCTAGAAGCATTTTTAATAGGAGCATGGGAGTCATGAAACATTTAAAGGTTCAACCTTTTATCAAATTCGTATATAATGTCACCGGATTTTATACGAGATTAAATCTCTGTAGTTTCAGATTTTGGTACATTTGAGAGGATGGTTTAACGTCAATGCTACAACACCCAGCAGGGGGCGCTCAATTCCTTTTAGAAAGTTTGAATCACTGGCTGATTGTTAGAGCTGAACTCTGAAGATTCTCAACACATGTGATCTTTTGCTTGAAAGTGATTCTGCAAACCTGGGCTGCCCAAAGTGCTAGGTAGCGGTTTATGTGAGGAAAACACAGCCTCCCTGGGATTCTGGCCAGCCAAGCTTGAACTGAGCAGCTCACCTAGTGGGCTCCTCACTCATGCTTTGTCGGTGGCAAAGTGAGGGCACCCAAAAGGTGAGGGCAGTTCAGAATTTTTGGTTAAAGAAAAAGAGGTCTGGAGCCAGGAATTTTGCTCACCTGTGTCCTCAACTTATAGTCAGGCCTGGGGCTCTTTCATTAAGCTATTTCCCAGATCTTTGCATGAAATCGTTTGGATAACTTAGGCATCATCCAGGAATAATCCATTAGGCTCTAGAAAGACTTTTTCTTTAAAAAAAAAAAAAAAAAAAAAAAAAACTCTTAGGTTCAGGAGTTCATGTGCAGGTTTGTTAATAGAGGAACACTGTTGTCACAGGAGTTTGGTGTACAGATCATTTCATCACTCAGGTACTAAGCCTAGTACCCAATAGTTATTTCTCCTGATCCTCTCCCTCCATCACCTTCCTCCCTCACGTAGGCCCCAGTGTCTGCTTTTCCCCTCTTTGTGCCTACTGGTTCTCATTATTTAGCCCCCACTTATGAAAACATGTGGTGTTTGGCTTTCTGTTTCTGCATTAGTTTGCTAAGGATAATGGCCTTCAGCTCCATCCACATTCCTGCAAAGGACCTTATCTCCTTTTTTTTTTTTTTTTTTTTTTTTTTT
>NC_045435.1:156815722-156873113 GCF_002776525.5 Piliocolobus tephrosceles | reverse complement strand
GGCTAGTTTTTTGTATTTTTTTAGTAGAGACGGGGTTTCACTGTGTTAGCCAGGATGGTTTCGATCTCCTGACCTCGTGATCCGCCCGTCTCAGCCTCCCAAAGTGCTGGGATTACTTATCTCCTTTTTAATGGCTACATAGCATTCCATGGTGATTATGTACCACGTTTTCTTTATTCAGTCTGCTGTTGGTGAGCATTTAGGTTGATTCCATGAAAAGACTGTTTTTCAAAGCTTCCTTTCTTGATTTGGCCCTGCTTTACCCACAATTAAATTTGTTCCCCATTTTCTCACTCTCACTGTGCCATACCCCATCAGTGAGCTCTTGAGAAAATAGTGGGTAATGGCAGGCCTGAAAAGGCAGCTGGGTGGTCTCCTAAAGGGACTTCATATCTTGTGGCCTTCCTGGCCCAATGATGGATGGTCCTGGCCTCTGCACCGGAACCAGCCTGGACCAGCTGTTCAGGCATGCAAGCAAGGCAGTCGCCCTGGGCCTGCACTCAACAGGGCCTGCATTTGGTATAATGCTCTGCTTTTGCTGTCTTGAAAGTGTTAATAATTTTTTAACAAGGGAGCCACATTTGCATTTTGCACTGGGCCCCATAAATTAGGTAGCTGATCCTTGAATCTATGGTATCCATCAGGGTTCCATGCTGGACAGTGACTAATTCAACCCAGCAAATGCCCTCACCTTAGAAATGAGAATTCAAGGCCGGGCGCGGTGGCTCAAGCCTGTAATCCCAGCACTTTGGGAGGCCGAGATGGGCGGATCATGAGGTCAGGAGATCGAGACCATCCTGGCTAACACCGTGAAACCCCGTCTCTACTAAAAAAATACAAAAAAACTAGCCGGGCGAGGTGGCGGGCGCCTGTAGTCCCAGCTACTCGGGAGGCTGAGGCAGGAGAATGGCGTGAACCCGGGAGGCGGAGCTTGCAGTGAGCTGAGATCCGGCCACTGCACTGCAGCCTGGGTGACAGAGCAAGACTCCGTCTCAAAAAAAAAAAGAAATGAGAATTCAAGGGACTGTGGGTGTCGGCCTTTGGGGTGACAGAAAAGCAGCCAGGGCCAGGAGGAACGACAGGGAAAATGCTGGGGCAGACCCCCGGGCTTGCCAGAGTCCTGACAGGGGTTCAGGTCCTTGAAGGACCTCCTAGGCAGTTGCTGAAATTGGTTCCTCAGCTCAACTGAACCCTCTGTCTTTTTTGCCTCCTGAAAACTAGCCTCACTGACCATGGGAGGAAGGAGAGGTACAGAACTTGAAGTAAGGTTATCACCCAATCTCAGGGCATGTCCCTGCCTAAATTTCATCTGGCTCTTAGCCAACTACTATATGACATTGCAGTCTGTCACCCTGGTCACAGCAATGCAGCTAGCTGTTGCAGAATCGAGCCTCTGAGTGCTGTAGGTGTGAGAAACACAACTACATAGCTGGGACCAATGGTTACCCCATGCCTTCATTAGGTCTGCTCATTACTCTAAGGATTTCCACCTAGATTTTTATTTTAGTTTACCAACTGGGCTGAACCATATGAAAAAGCTGTTTTTATAAATCAAAAATGGTCAGATAATTGCAATTTCCTATGTTTTCAGCTAATATTATTACCAAGAGCCAATTGTGTGTGTATACAAACACACAGCACACACAAACCGGATTTGATGGGGCAGCGGGGACAGGCAAAGGGTGGAGAATTTGAAAACAACCAAATGACTCCAAAGGAAGTAGGGGAGAGGTTGACGTACAGACCCATCCCAGTTATTCCACGCCTTCCCTGTGACTCAGATCCCCTTTATCATGCTGCCACCACCCAAAGGCAAAAGGGGTTTTCCTCTGCCCATGCATGATCTCTTCTACCTTCTTGGCATCTCTGCCCATGCTTCCTCCTCACCTGTCATCTTAGTCTCCAGCAGTTCCCCTGTTCCCCTCCACCATGCCCACAGAGTGATACTCACTCGAAGTGGTACACAGTCTAATGGCACAGGGTTTTGGAGAGAGAGTGAGGTGGATGCATCCCTGCCTCTTGGCCAGTGAGGATGCCTGACACCTGTCATTGACTAACACCTGATGCAGCCTCCCTTTACTCAGCCCAGACAGACAGGAGGCATGGGTCTGCCTGATGAGGCTGTTCTTCCTGGCCTCATTGTCACCACTCTTGCCTCCCAGCCCCTACTCTCAGGGATGGGTAGATTTTAAGGATATTCTCTCCACTTACCCTACAGCTCCCCTCTGGGCCAGGAGATTAGATGCCTATTTTTTAGTCTGAGATCTTAGTCCAGGCATACAGGCATCACACAGCAAGGGCTCCAGGAGTGCAAGAAAAATGAGTCCCAGGCTGGCTTGTAGAGTCTCAGATGGGCTCGAGGCAGAAGTGGAGAGGGCTGGAGCTCTAGTCTCTCTCCCTCGCATTGACTCTGCAGCCTGCCTCTTTCAATCAGTCAGTCTCCATGTTTGTTCCTATTTCTCTCTTGCTTCTGTGTTTTCTCCCTTGCTCTCTTATTATATTATTATTATTTGTTATTTTTATTTTTATTTTGAGACGGAGTCGTGCTCTGTCCCTAGGCTGGAGTGCAGTGGCACAATCTCAGCTCACTGCAAGGTCCGCCTCCCAGGTTCATACCATTCTCCTGCCTCAGCCTCCTGAGTAGCTGGGACTACAGGTGCCCGCCACCATGCCTGGTTAATTTTTTTTTTTTAGTAGAGACAGAGTTTCACCGTGTTAGCCAGGATGGTCTCGATCTCCTGACCTTGTGATCCGCCCACCTCGGCCTCCCAAAGTGCTGGGATTACAGGCATGAGCCACCGCGACTGGCCCTCTCCCTTGCTTTTATTCAAGCATTTATGTAAACATCCTAGCCTGTACATTGGACTTGTCTTTCTTATGTCATTCAAATTGCAATTATCTCTAAAGTAGAACTTACATCAAATTCATATCTCATTCTGTTTTACATAATAGTTATTTACTTAAAATTATATATAAGTAAAATGTATATAGGCTGCCTCAAAGTACAGTGGCTAAGAGTACACACCTTTGAGGCAAGAAAGACCTAGGTTCAAAATCCAGCCAAGCAACACACCAGTCCATCCCCAACCAGGTTATCTGCCTTTCTGAATCTCAGTTTCCTCATTGAAAATGGGGTTGATAATACTGCTTACATGAAAGGTTTCTTGAATGAGTAAATGAGACAATGCAAGTAAAGTGCTTAGAAAAGTTTCTGGCATGTGGTAGCACTTGGTAAATTTTAGCCATTGTTTTTAATGTAATACAATAAGTATTTCAAAAAGTTTACATTGACACTCTGAAGTCAAGCAAATAATAATTTTATTATATAAATAATAACTTGCAGATAATTCTTAGGGATTATTTTACACAATAGAAACAGCAATGAATTAGGAGACAGAAGACCCCCGTTCAGGTTCTGGCTCCACCATTTGCTGACTGTGTGACCAGGAGCCTGATTGTTAACTTCACTGAGCCTACTTCCTAGGGCTCGAGAGTAAAAACATATTGAAAACTGTTTTGTAGTTATAAAGAACTATACACATTTAAGTGAAACATGATTTATTTACTTCATAACTGTGTAATTTCATTCTTAAATTCATGTTTCATGTAGCGTTTTAATATATGTGCTAATTTAAACCTAATAAATGTACATGTGGGCATATCTGTATCTGAATCTGCATAAACATCTTTTATAAAGTCTGGAAGAGAAGAAAAGAAGCTATGAGCAGGAGTTACTTCTAGGGACAAGATTAAACTGGTGAGGAAGTAAATTGTCCCATCTTACTTTACATCCTTCTGAAAAGGCAATGAGGTTGTGGATAATTTTTTTAAGTAATAATGTTAATATTGTGAAAGTCAGAAAAGCAATTTTTTTTTTGAGACAGAGTCTTGCTGTGTCACTCAGGCTGGTGCAGTGGCACGATCTCAGCTTACTGCAACCTCTGACTCCCAGGTTCAAGCAATTTTCCTGTCTCAGCCTCCCGAGTAGCTGGGATTACAGGCATGTGCCACCACGCCCGGCTAATTTTTGTATTTTTAATAGAGACGAGGTTTTGCCATGTTGGCCAGGCTGGTCTCACACTCCTGACCTCAGGTGATCCCCGTGCCTCGACCTCCCAAAGTGCTGAGATTACAGGAGTGAGCCACCACACCCAGCCAGAAAAGCATTATTTTTTTAAAAAAAACTACGCTTACTGCCTTTGAATAAATATTTGAAATTTATGTTAAAACTTTTGTCTGCAATCAGTAACTTTTCACTCCTCTAACGTTCAGCAGTGAGCACCAGCTCTGTGCAAAGCACCCTCAGAGAAGCGTTCATAAGTCAGACATGAATTGTCCCTGACATTACACTGTGTTAGACCAGATAAGACACTTACCATATAAAAAGTCAAAATATAAGAAGAAAGTGGTCAGTGTGCCCAGTGCACAATAAATGCTAAAGAAATACTTACTAGATAGATAGTGCAGTGGTGCAAGTAGGCACAGAGATGGATGAATTAATGGATGGATGGATGGATGGATGGATGGATGGATGGATGGATGGATGGATGTTGGCAGTACCATGGAAGAGGAGAGTCAGAAAAGAAAGAGATCTCCTGCAGTTGAGGGAATTTAGGAAAGCTTTGTGGAGAAGGTAGCCTTTTGAAACAAAGGCCAAATTTGAACATCTGGAGATCAGAAGACAAGTTAGGACAGTACCTTACGGTGATGACATTCTGTCATTTCGATTTTCTTTTTTTTTTTTTTGAGACGGAGTCTCGCTCTGCCGCCCAGGCTGGAGTGCTGTGGCCAGATCTCAGCTCACCGCAAGCTCCGCCTCTCGGGTTCACGCCATTCTCCTGCCTCAGCCTCCCGAGTAGCTGGGACTACAGGCGACCGCCACCTTGCCCGGCTAATTTTTTGTATTTTTTAGTAGAGACGGGGTTTCACCGTGTTAGCCAGAATGGTCTCAATCTCCTGACCTCGTGATCCGCCCGTCTCGGCCTCCCAAAGTGCTGGGATTACAGGCTTGAGCCACCACACGCAGCCATTTCGATGTTCTTTCTCCCTCTCTCTCTTCTTTTCAACTAAGGGCTAGGGCTGGTGTGTTTGGAAACATATGGGAGCTTTTTTTTTTTTTTTTTTGGTTGTCACAACATCTGGGATGGTGGGGGGAAGTACCAGAGAATACTGCTACATTTAGTGAGATGTTGGCCAGGGTTAGTAAATATACTGCAAAGAAGAATTGTTCTATCCAAAACTCTGATAGTGACCACACTGAGAAATACCAGTAAGTGAGAGAAGCATCATAAATAGATGATTACAATGTCATTTAAAAACATCGCTGACATAGATCTCTTTACAAGGTTTCTGCTTTTGTCGGCCAGTTCAGTTGATGTGATCTCCCGTCTAGGCAAAGGAGCAGGGAAGTAACATTACAAAGGCCAACGATGGGGCGGGGAGCAGCGCTGAGCAGACCGAGAACTAGTCTATGGAGATTGAACTTTGGTCTTCAGGAAAAGGGGGTCCAATCACGGCTTGTAATTAGGGGAATAATCTTGTCATATCGGTCCTTCAGGGAATATCAAACCTCTAATTTTTGAGCCTGTTGTGCAGCCAAAATGTGAAGTGATAACAAGTTTATTTTGTAGAGCTTTATCTTGGCTTTGCTTCAGAAAGCAGAAAGAGTTCATTCTGTATTTTTTAAAATTCTCCTTTAAATTTTGTAAAATTTAATTTATAAAATAATAATTTGAAAGACAAATTATTCAACAAATTATGCTGAGACAGTGGTTTTCCATTTAGGAAAAAACAACAACCCAAGTTAGGGTTTCAATAATTAAACATGAAAAAGTTGTTAAAGGTGTTAGAAGGAAATGTAGTTGAATACTTTAGGATATCTGAGGTAGGAGAAGCCTTCTTAAGTAAGTTGCAAAAGCCAGAAAGCAGAAAGTATAAAAATAGATCAACAAAATTTTGACATGACAAAAAATATAAATTTAAAAGAATAGACGGTATTCATAACATGTATAAAAGACAAAAAATTTCCAGATAACCCATAAAACTTCTATAAATTAATAAGAAAATATAACCCCAATAGAAAAATAGGCAATGAGTGCCATCAGGCAATTCATAGAAAAAAGATGGAAGACCTGAAAACATGATGATGGCGGATATTTCAGGCTGACTTTCCCTACTTCCCGTGCTGCCACCTTGCAGCTTGCCTCACTGCATGCTGAAGCCTGGAAAGCCACAGCCTGCAGCGTCCTGGCTCCCTAAGAGCTGAGCTTCTGCCTGTGACCTGACTTCTCTTGATTGGATGTACCCTCAAGAGACCTACTAACTCCACTGGCGGACAGAGTTGAGAATGTCTTTGTTTTTTGTGTTTTGATTGGGGTTATTTTGGGTTTTTTGTTTGTTTGGTTTTGGTTTTCTTCCTGCATTAACAACAGCAAAGACCTCAGTGTCTAGATCCAGTCTCCAGCTTTGTGGGTGTCATGGCCAGGACATACAGCATCTACCACACAACTGAGGCAGTATGGTTCTGGAGACCAGGTATGGCTGAGGCTTCCTGGTTTCCGGATTGCCGAGCCAGCAGTTGGGGCCCAGCTTCCCGAATCCCCAGCTTCCAGGTCATGAGGGAAGGGAAAGCTCCCTTGGTGGGTCCGTTCTTAGCTGGAGTTCTGAGAGTCAGTCCTCGAAGCTCATCCTGAACTTACCATTCTACCTTATCTGACAAAATGTTAAACACTCAATTCCCTATATTAAATCACTTTCTACATAAACTAAGGGAGTGGCTTCTGTCATTTCTAGCTGAACTCTGACACCTTCCTAATAATCAAAGAAATTCAAACTAAACCAGCAATGTTTATTATTTCTCATTCATTACAAAGTCAACACTTAAAAAGACTGACAAAATTCTACATTGGTGAGGATGTGGGGAAATGGAAATGGGCTACCTCAGAAAGTCTTTTTTGTTTTTGTTTTTGTTTTTGAGACAGGGTCTTGCTCTGTCACCCAGGCTGGAGTGCAGTGGTTCTATCACAGCTGACTGCACCCTTGACTACCTGGGTTCAAGCGATCCTCCCACCACAGCCTTTCAAGTAGCTGGGACTACAGGCACAAGCCACCAAGCCGGACTAACCTTTTTTTTTGTATTTTTAGTAAAGGAAGAGTTTCCCCATGTTGCCCAGGCTGGTCTCAAACTCCTGGGCTCAAGCAACCCACCTGCCTCGACCTCCCGAAGTGCTAGGATTACAGGCGTGAACTACCGTGCTCAACCTGGAGAACCATTTTGAAGGTGGTTTGGCAGTATCTATCCAAGTGTAAAATGTGCCTCTCATTCAACCCAGTAATCCCACCTCTAGGTATCTGTCAAAGAGACATATTGGTACATGTCCTTAAGGCAACATTTCTCAAGGATATTAAATGCATCATTGTGAGTAATGGAAAAATAATACTAAGTAGCTGAAATGCCCATCAAGAGGGAATATTTAAGAAATTATTATACAACCATGCTTTGGCATGTTCTGCAGTAGTCAAAGAATGAGGCAGAGCTCCAAATACTAATATGGAAAGATCCCAGACACATTTCCAAGTGAAAAATAAGCTGCAAAACAGCACGCATAGTATTATATCATTTATGTTTAAAAACACATGTCACAAAAATATATATTTCTGTCTAAACACACGTATGTCTAAATAAGCTCACAGTTCACGAGAGACATAAGCCAAGCAACCCTGGGGAGTGGGGAAGGTGAGATGAGGAGGGGCTCATGCCTGGGTTTTGCTTATACTCTGTGTGTCTGTACTATTCAGATGTCTGAATATTTTACAATAAGAATATATTCATATACAGTCATATGTCACTTAATGACATGGATATGTTCTGAGAAATGCATTTCCATTAAGTGATTTTGTTGTTGTGCAAACCTCACACAGCACAGCTACATAAACCCAGGTGCTAGAGCCTACTGCACACCTAGGCTCTATGGGATAACCTCTTACTCTGAGGCCACAAACCTGCACAGCATGTTACTGTACTGAATACTGTAGGCAATTGTATCACAGTGGTAATTACTTGTGTACCTAAATATATCTAAACATAAAAAGATACAGTAAAAATATGGTATTCTAATTTTTTTTTTTTTTTTTTTTTTTTTTTTTTGGAGACTTAGTCTCACTCTGTTGCCCAGGCTGGAGTGCAATGGTGTGATCTCGGCTCAGTGCAACCTCCACCTCCCGGGTTCAAGCAATTCTCGTGCCTCAGCCTCCCAAGTAGCTGGGATTACAGGCGCACACCATTGCATCCAGCTAATTTTTGTATTTTTTTTTTAGTTGAGACGGGGTTTCATCATGTTGGCCAGGCTGGTCTCGAACTCCTGACCTCAGGTGATCCGCCCACCTTGGCATCCCAAAATGCTGAGATTACAGGCATGAGCCACCACACCTGGCCTGGTATTATAATCTTATGGGACCACCATTGTATATGTAGTCTATCGTTTACCAAAACATTGTCATGCAGTGCATGACTGCATTATATGATTTCATTAATGCATAGATCACTAGGTTATAAAATGCTATAGGGACAAGAGCCCAACTTTCAAATGTCTAAGCAAAGAGTATGTATTTATCTCTCTGTGTATCTGGAAAGAGAGAGAGGGAAAGGAAAAATGACAAAATGGAACATTCGTTGGATATAAGTGGAGTGATGTGGCTGTTCATTGTACCATTCTTACAACTTTTCTGTATTTTTAAAATTTTTCATAACAAAGTTGGAAATAAAAACACATCAAATACACATCATTGGACATACACATACTTTTCCTGTGCATGCAGATTTTTCCAGATGTGGGAGCAAAGCCTGTGACTTGCTCAGCTTCAATTTTGGCCAAAAGACATTGGCAATCTCTCCTTGTACGCTTGTTAGAGTAAGTATCGCCTCGCTCCTGTGGCCAGTGTCTTTAGAAATCTGCAGAGGCCTCACAGTACACTAAAGAAGGTGGACAGCCCCTCTGCAAGGCATGGTCTGGGGCCAGCCTGTTGGGGAACAGAGGCCTAGCTAACCCTCTGCCCCTCTTCCTGCAGAGGCAGTAGAGCCCATGGCCCCTTTAAGCACCTTTGCCATCGAACATGCCCCCGACCTATGTTTGGACGCTCCCTGGTGACAGTGCCCAGGGTTGCTGCACTTGGTATTCCTGTGTGTTCATGTTCATCCCTATAAACATGTCACCCATGTGTGTTTGGACTCTCTCTGGTGATGAAGCCACGGGGCTGCTACCCCTGGCATCCCTATGAAGTGCCAAGTGACCCTTGGCAAGAAGAGAAGCTGCAGGCCCCTTCAGGGCCACACCCCAGGTCTCTGACAGATTCCGTTCACCGGAGCTGCTACGCACAGACCCCTCACTTGCTCCTCAGGCTGGTGTTTATTTTTGAGATAGTAGTTTGGGGAGAAAGGAGAAAAATGAATTGCAAAAAAAAGGAATTGGAATTTTAATGAGAACCATCTGGAGTGTTTTCCAAGGGTGTAATGTTTGGTACAAGAAAGTAATTCCTTAGCTCAAATGAGGAGAAGAGAAATGAAGGAAACTGTTAGATTGTGCTTACTCACCCCTCTGCCAAAAAAACGACGCTGAGCAGAACCACCTAAACACGCAAATCACACACGAATGAGGGTGTAGTGGGGGCTTTGGAAACAGGAGAGCCCGAGATTCTGGCTCTGACTTGCCGCAGCAAGGAGAAATGTTTTTCCTCTGCCAAAGAGACTTTGAGGGATGCATTGTGGTGGGCCTCGGGCCAGTGCCTGGAATTTGGGTAACCATGGAAACAGACCTGCGGGTGACAACAAACACAAGATGGAATTTCAGCATTAGCAGCCAGGGCAGAGGAATGGGAAAGTTCGGGGAAAGTTCTTTTTTTTGTTTTTAACCCTGGGGAACAGGGGAATGAGGGAATGACGGGAGGGACAAGGACAGTCTCCATGCTGTGAAAAAGCACTCCCACCCAGCACCCCAGTGGAGTTACAGGAAACCAGATTCTCCAGAAGTCTCTGTTTTCACTCTACCTATTTTCTTCATGTATTGATAGCCCATCTCATTCCACCAAGGATTCCATAGGGATCTAAAAGCACTTCCCAAGGGGACTCAGTACACAATTAGATCCCTGTCCTTGGGCCAGCAGGTGACAGGATGCAACATAATCACATATTGTGAAGACAGCCACTCTACTGGTGCATCTCAGTTCCTCCTCACGACAGCCCTGCGGCCCAGGAGGGCAGGTCCCCACCTTACCTCTGGGGAAAAGGAAACTCAGCCAACATCACCCTGAAAGTGAGGGGCCGGCTGCCCCAGCTGAAGCCCAGCCTCCTCGCACCATGCCACTACACCTATAATCTTTATTCTGGGAAAATCTGAATAACTATGGTAGCCAACATTTATGAAGAAGAGGAGCAAAACCCTACATCAAGCAGTGTGCGAAGGTCAACTATCTGTGTGGCTGCAGAAGTAGGCATGTGTTTCTGCTTCAAGGACATTTGATTGAATGGGAAAGGATTTATGTGATGGGAGGAAGAAATTTTTACAGAGTTATTAGGCATAAAGATTAAAGAAAAGAAACCATGGACTTGAGAATTTTCTTCTCTGAGGTTTTTGGAAGAGGAATAGCTGACATCCGTTTAGATGCCAGAACAAATCAGAGCCTGAGATTGAAAGAAGCATAAAAACATCCACTACAGAATCCTTCCTTTGCAGATGGGGAAACCAAGACAGAATTGGAACTGGAGGCTGAGCACAGCGGCTCATGCCTGCAATCCCAGGACTTTGGGAGGCCAAGGTGGAATGATTGCTTGAGGTCAGGGGTTTGAGACCAGCCTAAGAAACACAGCAAGACCCTGCCTCTACTTTAAAATATGAAGAAGAAAATAAAATAACTTAGTGGGGTGTGGTGGCATGTGCCTGTAGTCCCAGCTACCCAGAAGCTGAGGAAAGATTGTTTGAGTCCAGGAGTTCAAAGTTCATGCCACTGTACTCCTGCCCAGGTGACAGAGCACAAACTTGTCTCAAAAAGAAAGCAAAGAAAAAAAAAAAAAAAGAAAAGAAAAGAAAAAGAAAAAGCTTGGGATCAGAAACTGCAGTCCTGGCTAGAGGCATGAGGTACTTTTCTTGACAGGATGTCCCAGGAGGGAGCCCAGAAACAAGCCCATGGGTCTGTGTCTTGGAGTCTGATTGGCTGGGTTAAAATAGAAGGCTGAAACAACCGTTTTAGAGCAGAGGATCATTTTGTCTGAAATCAGAAAAGGAAAAAAAAATGCATAAAGCAGCGACATTCTTCAAAACCAAAATCTAGTTTCACTGTTATGACCATCGGTAGTTAAGCAGCAGCCTCTGTTCTAAACAGAGAGACTCAACAGTTAAGAATTTAGCAAAAAAGATAGTTTGAAATCAGCAAAGTTACATAACTTTGTTTCAAGAAATCCTCTTGAAACTTCATTAGCAAAAAATGCCCCTAAATAAGCCAACAGGAAATAAGAAATGCAGGAATTTCTGGAAATGGAAGGGTATTTTTTTGTTTTTAAAGGAAAAAAAAAAAAAAAACTTTTTAAGGAAGACGGAAGCCCTGACCCACATAAAGATAGGGTTTCAGTAAAACTAATTTGAGACCAAAAGGGAAAGTGTGAGGCTCTCAGCAATGAAGTGAGTGCCCAGGCCCTGAGGCCTTTGTGTGCACTGCTGAAAACAAACAGCAGCCCCCTAACACGGACTCAAGCAAGGGAGCCAATTTTACACCAAAGACAAAACTTCATTCACTGAAACACAGCAAATCTGCATGAGATTTTCCGTAGCCCTATTGGAGTCTAACTGCAGAGAAATTTAAAAATTGTTTCACAGAAAACCAAATATCACATGTGCTCACTTATAAGTGGAAGCTAAATATTGGGTACATATGGACATAAGGATAAGAACAAGACACTGGGGACTCTAAAAGGAGGGAGGGAGAGAGTGGGGCAAGGGCTGAAAACCTTCCTATTGGGTACCATGTTCACTGTCTGGTGTGATGGGATCAACAGAAGTTGAAACCTCAGCATCATGCAATACGCCCTTGTAACAAACATGCACATGCACCTCCCAAATCTGAAATAAAAATGGACTTTTTGTTTGTTCGTTTGTTTGTTTTTGAGACAGGGTCTCGCTCTGTTACCATGCTGGAGTGGAGTGGCATGATCTTGGCTCACTGCAACCTCCACCTCCCGGGTTCAAGTGATTCTCCTGCCTCAGCCTCCCGAGTAGCTGGGATTACGGTCGCAGACCACCACGCCTGGCTAATGTTTGTATTTTCAGTAGAGATGGGGTTCCACCATGTTGACCAGGCTGGTCTCAAGCTCTTGACCTCGTGATCCATCCTCTTTGGCCTCCCAAAGTGCTGGGATTACAGGCGTGGGCCATCGTGCCCGGCCAAAAATTGACTTTTTAAAAAGAGAAATAAAAATAAAATTTGTTTCAGCTTTTAGCATTCCAAGAATACTTGCTATTTATCCTGAAATAATTGATTTTCCCTAAAGCTCTGTTTTGTAACTTTTTATCTTGAAAACCCTAAGGGGTGAGGGAAGGAGGAGAGGGCCATTCACTTTCTCAGTAAATGTTTTTGACAACTTACTAGATGCCAGGCCCTGAACAAAGTGCTGCTATCATTTCTGATTATTGTCCCTTGGCTTAATACAATATCTGAATTTTTAATATTAAAATGTAAAGTCTCCTGTGACCCTGTAAGCCTCCCATAAAACGTTGAGTTTTCTACCTCCTAATACGGTTAAGTACTATGCAAGCCTAAAGAGGCCACTGGCCATTCCTAATGAGAATCTTCTGTCTATGATTCATGGATTAACCCCTATAAATGGCTTCGTGTACATGCCCGAAATATGTGGATCCACAAGAGGTCTGAGAGTTTCATGTCAGTATGTATCTGCTCGTGAGAAAGTGTGTGTGGGAGGGAAGGAAGGAGTAGAAACTGTTTTCATTTTAAAAAGCCAGAGGGGCAAACAGAAAAGTATTCATAGACATCACTAAAGGAGTGAGTTTATAGGACAGGAAGAGGAAAGGAGCCAGTGCCTTTCCAAATCGTAACCCCGCTAGTCCTTGAAAGGGACTAAAGGTCCCTTCAGGAGAAGCCATGGGCTGATCATTACGCCGAGAGAAAGGTCCCCGTTGCTGTTGGTCTCCACACCTGTACATCCAGCAATACCAGCCTGAGTTGAAAAGGGCCTTGGAAAAGAGCATCTTAATCCAGGGTGCCCAGAGGTTTGTCATGAGAAGTGTCAACTAGGCAGAAGTGTTTGTGTCTGACCAATTCAGATCCTAGCCATTGGATGAGCAGAAGCCTGAGTCCAGACGTGTTCTGGGTGAGGAGCACCCTGCAGACCTCTCCTGTCCCCTCACTGGTCTGTCCCCATGGTTTTCTTCCAGCTTTCATGAGAAGAAACGTTGGAGTTATTGCTCTAACGTTCAATATTGTGTGAAATTTAAGAGTATCTCTCCTGGCCAGGTGTGGTGGCTCACGCTTGTAATCCTAGCACTTTGGGAGGCTGAGGTGGGCAGATCACCTGAGGTCAGGAGTTCGAGACCAGTCTGGCCAACATGGCAAAATCCCCATCTCTATTAAAAACACAAAAATTAGCCGGGCATGATGGCAGACAGCTGCAGTCCCAGCCACTCAAGAGGCTGAGGCAGAAGAATCACTTGAACCTGGGAGGTGGAGGTTGCAGTGAGCTGAGATCACGCCATTGCATTCTAGCCTGGGCGACAGAGTGAGAGTCCGTCTCAATAAAATAAATAAATAAAATAAAAAAGTATCACTTCTGTTTTTGCCAAAATGCCTGCGTGCAGCTGGAGTTTTCAACAATAATTCTGATGAATACTGTGAACCAGAATACATTGAGCTCCACTTTTTATTGGGCAATCAACTACAGGTGCCCAGTTAAGAAACCCATATCAAGGAAATAGGTACGATGTAATATCATTGTATCATTAAGATGCTTTTGTTTGCAAGTGATCTGAAACCCAACTAAAAGGAGCTCAAACAATAGGGAGATTTCTTATTTCATATGAGCAACCAGCTCTAGGGTTGGTTAGTTTTCAGCAGCTAAATGACGTCGCCCAGAACTCAGGTTCTTGTCCCTGTTTAAGATTGTTGTGGACTCCGCAGCTCTCAGCTTGCTCCCCTCGTGATTATGAGATGGTGACCACATCTTTGGACAATATATCCTCATATCAAAGCAGATTATCTTTTCCCTCTGGTTCAGGGATAAGCAGATGGCCAAATCAGAGCCAAAGATAGCTTAGTGGGGAAAGTGAAACGGAGGCAAGCATCCCACCCCCACCACATGCACACGCATGCTCACTTACACACACGCACACACACACACACACACACTCACACACAACCTGGATGGATATAGCCATGAAGGCTGCCAGCAGCCATTTCAGAACTATGTGGTGAGTGCATACTTGAGAATGACCCAACCGTTCAAAGGAGAGAAGAACCAAACCAAGAGACAAGATGGAACTAGATATGAATGTCCTATTGAACCCACACATGCCCCTGAACTTTTTAGTTACATGGGACAATAAATTCTCTATTTGACCAGACTTTCTGTCACTAGAAACCCTGAGAATTTATTCCTACACCTTATATGTCAAAGTTAAAAATTGCGAACCCTAGACTCCAATGTTTTTTTTTTTTCTTTTTAAAAATGACTGTCTGGGGCATACTATAATATATCTGACCGGTACTCTTTAAAACTATTGAGGTCATACTAAAGAAAGACTGAGAAATGGTCACAAGATGAAGGAGACTCAGAAGCCGTGATAACTAAATGCAATCCTGGATTGGATCCTGGAACAGAAAAGGGATTTCAATGAAAAAAACTTGGAAAATCCAAATAAAGTCTGTAATTTAGTTAATAGTACTGCACCTGTGTAATTTTTTTAGTTTTTTGGCAAATGCACTGTCCTCACTCAAGATGCTAACATTGAGAAAATCTGGGTGAAGAATAACATTAGGGGAAGTCATCTATCTTTGTAACTTTCCTGTGAACCTAAAATTATTCCAAAATTTTAAATATCTTACTGGTCACTGATACTCCAAAGTCCAGTAACCATGCAACTAGTCTGACTTCAATTCACAGATAAGAATGCTAAGTCTCAAAGAGGTCAAGGGACTTGTCTGTGGCATCTGGCGATTCATGTCAGAGCTGAACTCGGGACCCAGGTCTTATCACCTGGATGTACAGCTCACAGTGAAGCCCAGGGATCCAGGAGTCTTTCTTACAAGATTTAGTTCCCATGGAAACAGCTCCTCGCTAAACACACTGCATTCCCTTACTGCTCACTATATTAGCTCTGGACTACTACATCTCAAAGTCCATTTTTCACATTGATAAATTACATAATTATAGCAGTTCGGAAATGTGCTATAACACCATGCAAAAGGAATTTGCACAAGAAATTTATACTAACATATGGTCAATGGATTAACATTAACCATAAATAGAAACCATCACATTCCCTGGTCCCTGCTTCATATGAATTAAGCATTTTCTGAAAAGCAATACATGAAAAATGTCAGTGCAGAATAAACTCAAGCCACAATATTTTTAAAGAGAGATTTTTGAAGAGGTTATAAGTCAAATAACTTAGGTGAGAGTGAACATTATAGAGTCTGGAAAAAAACTATACCAGATGACTCAAAGATTAGTTCTAGTAATGACAGACACTGATGTCAAAGATTCATTTGTAAAGTTTGGATAAAATGTGTTTCATAAAATTTGAAGGAAAAAAATCAGAATAAGCCTCAGGTCTCTAAGAATAATCTTCTCTATCACCATGAATTCCTTCATGTCTGATTAGAGTTTAATAATACAGCTGTGGGGTGGAACAGTATTCCTTAATTTGAGGAAATGGGAGATTCTTCTGATCTACTTGCTTTCGCCTGAAACCATACCAGTCCTATCCTGCAGGATCCCCTCCCTATAACGCTTCTGTCATCTTTGCCAGGGCACCCTGCGCTGGGCACGGTGTCAGCCTCAGATGTTAGTTGCCTCCCCTCCTTCTTTTCCCCACCCAATAATTATTCCTCTTCCATCCTGTGAGCACTAGCCCCACGGGCAGAGCCCAGGCATCCTGCCGGAATGCTGATTACAGAATGTCAGAACCCAGGGGATCCCTGAGAAACACAGACTGAGATCTGCTAATGAGCACCCTTCCCTGTAATTGCTGGTGACTATTGGAATTATCTGATCAGAGCTATGACAGTATTTCCCCTTCCTGGGCATAGAGATGATTTAGGAAGCACATCTTGATAGAGGAAAAAGCCATAATTTCTGACGTTGGCTATACTGTCCCTCATTAGCTAATGGTTATATGACAGAAGATAAAAAATGATCTTGACAGGCAGGAATAATGTGTCCCAAATGGCAAAATGTAATTTAGAAAGGATGTAGGCAGCGCCCTACAGTGAAGTTCCAGAAAAGCCCTCCGGAGGCTCAGGAGGCGGCCTGTGACGGCAGCAAGAGCCCAGGCCCAGGCCTCAGGACTGCCAGATCCCATCCCAGCAAGCCTCGGATTGACTGGCCATGCTTGGACAAATGACTAGCTTCACTGGACTGCAGTTTTCTCATCTGGAAAGTGAGAACTTCAAATGGGTGATTTTTCATGTACTTCCCAAATTAAAAAGCAATTATTTGCCAACGGTAGGGGGATAACCTAATAAAGTATGGTGCATCCTCAATGATAGAATATCAGGCAGCTATTATAAGTCCTATGTTTCCCAAGAATAATTGATAACCTGAGAAAGTGCTTGCTACATCAAGTTAAATTAAAATAAAAAGTAGGGGGAGAAATTAAATATGGATTATGGTTCAAAGGTTGCTAAGAGAAATACATGCCTGAGAGAGAAAAAAGACTAGGACGCACAAAAAGTATTAGGAATGTTAACCATGGGTGACTTATTTTTTATTAGTTGAAACACTTAAAATTGTATGTATGATTAAAAAGGCAATAAGTGTTGGATTAGAAATTCCAATCATGCACGAGTACAAAAAGTAAAAATTAAACTTTCTCCCCTCACTTCCATGGCCACTCAACAGCCTCTATTAACATTGTGAAATAAATAACATTTCACCAGGTATGAAGCTGAATTTCCTGAAAACCTCCTTTATTTTAGGTAGTCTGCAAAGAGAAGCTAGAGACGTAGTTAATTCTTATTAGTAGTAGTAGTAGTAGTTTTTTTATTTTGTTTTGTTTTGGTTTTTTTGAGACAGGGTCTGGCTCCGTCACCCAGGCTAGAGTGCTGTGGCGCAATCACAGCTCACTGCAACCTCCACCTCCCAAGCTCAAACCATCCTCCTACCTTAGCCTCCCACATAGTTGGGACCACACGGGTGCGCCACCACAGCTGGCTAATTCTTTTGTATTTTTAGTAGAGATACGGTTTCGCCATGTTGCCCATGCTGGTCTCGAAGTCATGAGCCTAAAGCGATCTGCCTGCCTCAGCCTCCCAAAGTGCTGGGATTACAGACATGAGCCACCACACCCAGCCTAATTCTAATTTTTTTCACTGTAACTTAATGACTTTCCTAAACTACCTTCAATAAATACATGGTTTTTCTAACAATAAATAAAGGATGACATTTCTATGAGGCAGGTTTCTAATGAAGCAGAATTGAGAGATATAGTGAACCTCCCAAAACAAAACTACCACAAGTGTAGGTAGGTAGGGATAGGACCTCTGGCCGGGATGCTGTGCTGAGTTAAATGACCAAAGAGGAAAAGGATTAGAGTTTTATGGTATAAGGGGTGCTGGAGCACGTCCTGGCCCAGCCTTTCTAGGTGGTGGAGAGGCTAGCAGAGTGAATCAAAGGAGCCATATCTTGTGAAGGTAGGAAAAGCTGGAGTGGCTCCTGAGACCAGACTATGAAAGAGAACACCAACCATGAAAAGCAGGTACCGTGACATGTTACACTGGGAAAGCAGGGATGAACATATTCCTTAAAAAAAAATTAATTTCTTTTTCCAAAAACGAAGCAACAGACATGATTTTGTTCTACTCCAACTTCCCTGTGCATTCAGAGTGCCTAGATTTTGGTCCCTAATAATAAGGAAAAATTGGGGAGGGTTTGGAACATCCTCTAGTTGTTGCCAGAAGGCAAGGATGTTTTCTGGGATGTTTGAGGCAGTGCCGATAGAACAAGGAGCTGGCTTGTTGGGCCTCCCACAGGCTGAGCTGGGACTCTGAGCATCAAATGGGGAATCATAAATGTAACTGGTTCAAACAGTTCGGGCTTATGAAAAGCCAGAGGACAATAATACTCAAGAAAAAGTTAATATCGAGACTACAAATGACCTGGTTGAAAATAAGAAAAAAAACAATGAACATGATACAATAGGTTTTTTTAAAGTAATTTTAATAGATATGAGAGAGACTTTGTGTGTATACCTATATACACACATACACATATCCACACACCTGTGTACATATATATAGGGTTATTTTATTTCTTCTGTTAAACAGATATTTATAAAGTAAAAATAAGTTCTTCAAGTGTAAATTTTTTAGAAAACAGAAATTGTGACTAAGCCAAGGAAAGCCGGAAAAGTAAGTTGCTGTTCCAAGAACAAGACCCACTGACTGGGACCAGAGGCCACAGACAGAGCCTCGTGGGAAGAGGCCCGAAATTGGCCAGCCAGGGTGGTCACTCACAGTAGCCAGTTAAAAGAAGTCAAGTGTGGGTTCCAAGAAAATAAAGGAATCAAATGTCCCAAAGATGACGCTGACCAGCCCCACCCGACCTCAAGCTACTCATAAAGATACACCTGCAGGGATCCTAACCAAGCCCAAGAACCACAGTGGTAGGGCAGAGGGTCAGGGAGCCAGCGTGCAAACGTTAGGGGTCAATCATTTCTGGAAAGACACCTTCCTTCTGAAAATTAAAATCTACACCAATTCCAGGGAACTAAAAGTTAAGCTAAATTACCAGAGGGCTTCAGCCTCAGCCTGACCCTCAGAGGCTGGGATTTAAAGTACAAGTTCTTGGTCCTGCTCAATAATTTACACCTCACATCCCACACTCTTGGCTACTCTAAATGATTGATTGTTTTTTTCCTTTGGGGGTGGAAATTCTAGGAAAAGAACTTAAATGAGAAATTAGAATATAGAAAGAATAAGGATACAAGCAGATAAAATAAATAAATCTAGGTACCAGCACTTTAATAAATGGTTTCAACATAAGTTTAATAATTAGTTTTATAATCACTGTGATATTTGAGTTGTTTTTAAAAGTATCTGAAGCATTTAAGAAAATCTGATATAATGGATTTATAATTTTAGAATATGATAAGTATCTAGAAGATTACTTTGCAATCAATTGCAAATATTATAAATATTACAAATAAACTTTTAATCAAATAAATAAGTTTTGATTTATAATTGTGTGAATATTGTGTGAACATGTTGAGAAATATGCAGCATTTAGTTAATGGAATGCTAATTATTTGATAAATTTGGAACATTAATAAATCATTAAATAGAGTACAAGAGTAGTAATTCTTCATCAACCTCAAAAGCCTTCAAACATTAAAGACTTGTTTATGCACATGCTTGGAGGCCAGATATGGCCATACTTTGTTAAGGACACCATTGGCTGAATTGCACCAGGATGTGAGGAAGGAGAGGAGTGGAAAATCCATCTCCATCCTAAGCAGAGGACCCCCTGCTGCTGCCATAGGTAGCCCCCTGAACAGGAGGCTCAGTCTCAGCTGGTCAAGTTTTTAAATTTGACCAGCAGTGTGACACCCTTCTGTGGTGAGGGTGGCAGCAGAAGCAGCAAAAGCGACAGCATGGAAACTTCATGCATCTCAGAAACATTGGATGTGATGCTTGATCTCTGGTTTCTGAAATAGATCTGAGTTCTACTTTCACGCCAAACACCACGCAGTGTTTCTACCAAAGACGAAACACAGTAAACGTAAGTTAACAGCTTGGACACTTCTTGGTTTATCCCAGCAGGGTAGACCCCAGGAAGGAAGAAAAGATGAATTGGGATTGGAAACTTGAAGTCTTCCATTGGAATACTGCATGAAGAAATAAGATTTTAATTGTAACCAACTTGACAAAGTGGGAAATATTGGTTACTTTTAAATCTGTGGTTCAGTTGAAGTGCTGTTGTTTTATCCCCAAGGTGTCTATTCACTTTTATCTCCAGCTCGCTATACCCCATTTCTCCTCCAGGGGAACCCCTCTCCTTCATGCTCAGTACCACTCTGTTCCTGAAGCAGTTGTTCCCTTCCCCCTGCTCTACCACAGGAATGTAATCTGGACTGGCCAATCAAAGCATGGCGTTTAAACTCTGATGTGAGCCCCATGCTCCGGGGACAACCAAGTGGGAGGCTAGAATGAACCCAACACAAAAGAAGGCTGAGCCAAAGATTGGGAGAACCAGCCTCTGAACTTCGACTGTGCTGATGCATGGACTTTTCAGTTAGATGAGCCCTTAAGTTTCCTTGTTGGCTTAAACCAATTTGATTTGGATTTTCAGTCATTTCTTAGTGAAAAAATCCTAATGGATATAAGTGTATCCGAGGCTTCTAAGGATCTGGAAAGTTCACTAGGGAGAACAGCTGAGGTGATGTTATCCTGGGGTAGAGAAGACTCTAAGACTGCAAGCTAACTCTCCTCAAATATTATGCTAATGAATGTTACTGGAAGATAAACTCAATAGGTAGATGAGTTTTCTAATAACTAAAGGTGTCCAACAAAGGAACCACCTTCTTCAGAAGGAGATGAACTCCCCAGATAAGGATGGACAACCACCTGACAGGGACATTGGCACTGAGATTCATTCACTGTATGGGAAGCATGAATTTCAAATGACTCTTTTGACACAAACAGTTAACAAAAAGTAGAAGAAAAACATCACTAGGGAAAATAAGTGGAGGTGCTACAAAACTCTGCAAAGTCTTGGCTTACCCAATGAGAAGCTCTGGTGTAGTTTTTTGAATCTGACTTACCTATAGCCTCCTGCTGGTTAGCAAGAGAGTTAACATGGAAGTCAGAGGCATCAATGAGAAGAGTAAAGGGCTAAACACTTCCCTCTCTCATAACATGAACTGTTTAAATGGGGATTCTGTAGCTGTGGTGGAATGCCAAGTTTGCAAAACCACTCATCCGCCATGATAATGAAATATTATGGGAGGGACCAGCCAGAAGCTTGGCAGAAATGAAGAATTCTAGATATACCTGCATATATGTGTGACTGTGGAAGTGACCAACACTGTCTCAGATCCCACAGCCTATCGTCAATAAGCAATTTCTACACAAACAGGCCCCTGGTGTTAAGTGCCTAGAGATTGAGAGAGGCATGGAGCTAATGATGTTTTCATTAGTTCATAAGTTTGGTTATTATCATGTAATCTGGCCTCTTCTACTTCTCTGTCTTGTCCTCTCCCTGAGTCCATTGCACTTCAATCACCTGGACCTTCCTTTGATTCCTCAAACACATGTAGCTCATTCTTTCCTCAGCTTTTGCTCTTCACTCTACCAGGAAAGCACCATCCCTATGTCTTTGTGTGGCTAGCTTTTGGGGGTTGTTCAGGTATTAGCTTAAATGGCATCTGCTTGGTGAGTTCTTTCCTGACTACCAGTCCAAATTAGCAAACTCCTCACTAACCCATGTCTCTAGCCAAAGAGAACCCATCCCATCCTCTCCATCACGTTGTCTTGTCTTATTGTCTTCTTGGAACTCATTACTATCAGAAATTGCTTTTTCCTTTTATTTACTGCTAGTTTATTTCTGTGTCTTTCCTCTACATTAAAGCACAAGCTCTACAAGAACAAGGGTCATGTGTTTGTTTTTACTGCTGCATTCTCAGCTCTTAGAGCAACTCCTGGCACATGGAACACATATCATGAATGTTTGTTGAATGAATATACTATTTCCTACCTTGATCTTGGAGAACTTTCCTTCTATATAATGTTTTCTGGAAGACAGAGAGAGTACACAAGTGAGCGAGAGTCAGATAGAGAGATTCTTTTGTTGAAAAGACTCATCCCTGGTATGGTAACTTGCCCTTTAGTTGTCTCAGTGTCCTGAGGTAACCAGGTGGGAGGTAAACACAGGACTTTATCCAGAGCTCAGCCCCCTTTGTAAGCACATATAATACATTCTGCATGAGCCAACTAACCCTATTTTTCAAAGAAGCCATGGCTCAGCAACAACCATCCCAGCTTACTGCCTTTTCAGCACAGTTTCAGTTTTGGTCCTTGGTGAAGATATAAGAGTAGAAAAGTCCTCCCTCCTCCACTCTGTGTAAGCCCAGTGTGTTAGTTCCTTCTTGTACTACTATAAAGACATACCTGAGACCAGGTAATTTATAAAGAAAAGTTTAATTGGCTTAAGGTTCTGTGGGCTGTACAGGCTTGTGCTTCTTGGGAGGCCTCAGGAAACTTACAATCATGGCATAAGGCAAAGGGGAGCAAGCACATCTTCACATGGCTGGCAGAAGAGAGAGATTGAAGTGGAAAGTGCTACACACTTGCAGACAATGAGATCTCGTGAGAACTCACTCACTATAATGAGAACAGCAAGGGGGAAATCGGCCCCATGATCCAAACACCTCCCACCAGGTCCCTCCTCCAACACTGGGGATTACAATTCAACATGAGATTTGGGGGGGTACATAAACCTAAACCATATCACCCAGCAAGTCTTGAATGGACTTAACTCTTGAGTTTGACCATTGTTTTTCTTCTCAATATTGATAAATGGTTACTTGTGGGCTTGCCCCGTGCCTGCGAAAAGTGATAGAGGATGGTTTTTAATGTGTGACTGTACCTCACTGACACTGGGCTTGGACCACTTTCCAAGGGACTCTGGCCCGTGGGGAAGTTTTTTCGGAACCTTGGGAAGAAAAGTCTGTAATTATTTATATGAAAGAAGACAGTAGGGGAGTGCTCTTTGGAATGTCATCTCACAGGCTTCCCTGGAGTTAGGAGTAATCTCAGACACCCTAAATAAGTTACCCAACACAGATAGAGCTGGCTTTAGCTTCTGGGGGAAGTCTGGGTGCAGGGGTTGTGTAAACAGGCTTCACATGGGGAAAATAGAAAACGATCTTAAAGACAAGATGACAGCTCTAAAACAGGAACCACAGGGACTGTGCCCATTACATTTACAAAAATATACATGTGGGACATACATTTTTTGGCTAGAATACTCAACTGTTGGGATAATTAGCATCCCAACTATTGGGATAAACCAACATATAACTCTTGGTTTATTTTTATAGCTGCTGGAAGAATAAGAATATGGTCTACCCCACATTCACCCACTCATTTATTCATCAAGCAATATTTTTGAGTACCTGTTATGTTTTAGACACCCTTTTGGTTCCAGGGAATCAACTCTGAATAGGACAGTCAGGGTTCCCCTAATCATGGGGCTTATATTCTGAGGGTGAAGATGGACCTTGACAAGATATTTGCACAGGTAAGTAGCAACAGATATGAATTCAGTGTAGGAAAGTTAGCCAAATGAAGATAGGGCCTCACTGCCAGTGTCTTCCCAGTTGCACTCTACCTGTTGTAAGATCCTATAAAAGCAATGGAGCTTGGGGGTGAATAATGGCCAAAGGAGGAGATGAGCACCAGACCTAGATCCCAGGCTCTCTATATTCTTTATAGAAAAGGGGGTAAACCTAGGGGAATATAGCAAGCAAGGGGCCCCATTACACTTTGCCCCATTTCACTTCCTGCTCAAGCCATGCTCTTACAGGAAAGTGGCTCTGGACAGACCACTGCTGATCCACCCTACCCTCAAACCACTCTTTCTCTCTCTGCCAGCAATTGAAAAGCCACATATGCCTCTTCTAACACAGACTGCCTCACAAGTCCGGTCAATTCAGGTCCTCCGGGAAGCAGATGGCAGGTTGGAGTTAGAAATGCAGAGATTTATTAGGGGAAATGACGGTGAAGATTGAAGGGGAAGAAGGAGAAGGAGGAGGCAGGAAGAGCCTTCAAACTGCAATGCAGCCCTGATCCTTGCAAAAGGAGAGGGGGAAGGAAGGAGGTGTGTGTGGGTACGGAGCGCCTCAGAGCAGTACAGCCCCCAGAAAATCTCAGCCATCCCAAAAGGGAGTTCTAGAACCAAGATCACCCATTAGAGAAATCCTGCATTGCACAGAAATTATCAAGGCCCTAGTGCCTCTGCTGTGCACAGTCATTGGCCATTGCTGCCCAGCAGAGTGTCGCCTCTGCTCAAACACAGCAACAGACCCTGAAGGTGCCAGAGCTGGTGGCCATCAGCTCACTACCTTCTCATCAAAAGGTTCCCTTGGAGGGAGAGTTGAGTGGCACCCTCCATTGGCTGCCAACATGGCACGTGCTCATGTTGAGCATGCAGGCGTGCTCATTCCCAGTGTTCCAACATGGCAGGCTTATGTGGGCGTGCTCACTCCCAGTGTTCCATTCCATGATTGATAACCAAGGTGAGGGTCTCCTTAAGCACAGCTTTGGCTCCAGGCGGTACAGTAGGGGTGAGATAAAGGCATAGGCACAACAGAGCACAGGCAGGCCCCTGGGACTGGAAGAGACACCAGAAACATTGTCAAGGCTCCAGCAGTGCCAGCTGAATGGACAGCAGGGGGCAGGAAACACAGCGATTGGAAGGCCAGCAAGTCTAACTCAGAGAATCCTGTCCAGGAGGAAGAGAAGTGGCTGAGGGCTGGGGAAGGCCACAGTGGACAAGCCAGTGATGGGGACATAAGACAAGCTGTACTACCTGTTTCTCACATATAGGCAACCAACCTGCAAGCTTGGCACCCCTTTTTTGCTTCCCTGTATTCTCCTCCCATGAAATCCAAACACCCACCTCTATAAATATTTATGTCCAGTGGGGCTGGTCCTTCTGACCCTTGATAGGTTATTAACTAATTTTGAAGAAAAACCTGAAAATTGTTTTTGATCAAAAATTCAAGAGTTAAGCTGAACTATCTTAAATTAATTTTAAGTTGTATTTCTCAAAATAGAGGAGAATCATCATCTTAGCAATTCATTTAGCCTAATGTGATATTTCCCTTCATCCCTTGAAAAACTCAACCTGAAGTTTATGTCTGATGTTAAAAGGCCCTTGAACACACCGAAGATTATATTGTGTCATGCACTGAGGAGTACACTCAACTAAAATATCTATTTCTAAGGTCCAAAGCTAAAATTAGATGAAATAAAACAATGCTGACCCAGCAAGAAGGGCCCCATGCTTTCAAGCACCCCGCATATTACAAACACAAAACCTTACATTCATTATCTCAATCCGCACCAGTTAGGGACCAAGAAAACTCATCTCTGGAGCTTTTTTGCTCTGTGTCCTCACAACAAAGCCAGCTGTCTGAATGCTGTGAAGGCGTAGCATTGGAGAGGAACAGTGTACATAGTTGGAGCTGAAAGTGCTTAGATCAAGAAAAGACAAATCAGTTTGCCCAGTCCTTCCTCTCAGCATGAATGCAATAGGTGGCCTGGCATGACGTAACAGAATGTACTTCTCCAGTCATACTGAGCGCTCGCTTCCTAACTTCTCTTCATGTTCCAATGTGTGCCTCCAGAGGCTCTCATTATATAGTGCTGTGTTCATAACAGTTGTATACGGTGTGAGGAAGATTTTCAAATTAAATAATTCACATTGCTCCTAAAATTGGTGGTGGGCTGAATTTATGATGTTAAAATATGTGGTCCTCTATTTGCATTCTTGATGTAGGCCCCATAAATGTTAGGGACAGGCCTGGACAGTGGCACTCTGGTAACCAAGCAGAAGTCAACAAAAAGTTCCATGTAAACTGGGCCACAGTTCATGAAAACAAACATTCCCATGATAGCTCATTAACAATGACGGTAATCACAGCAGCAGTTCTGTAAACACACCTGTGGACACCGGGCGCTACACATTTTGCTCTCGTAATCAGCCTTTGCCTTGTTCTGTGTGGTGCCTCAGAGAGCTGTGGGCCAAGCATGGTGAGTTCCTGCCCTCCCAATGCAGGGACTCTGAGCTCTCTGACGGTCTGCCCTCCAGATGTTTCTGGGGGTTCCCAGGTGCCGTCCCACATGGGCTCTGAAGCAAGGCCACAGACATGCTTCCAGTCTCCCTGCTCACCGTTGGCCCCAGCACTGCTGCCCCTTCTGCCCAATGTCCTTGTGAGGGCATCTCTGCTGCTGGGTGTGGCTGAGCCCCACCAGAGCATTGCTGCGTGGCCTAGGTTGGGGACCTGGCTCCCACTTTGTCCCCTTCCTCGATGCTCAGAAATCCCTCCTGCACTGCTGCTCCAAGCACATCCTGAGACAGCCCCAGGCCCAACCTTGTCTTCGGAGTCCCTGTTGCACTGGCTTTCACCCAGCTCCCAAACATCCTCCAAGGACAGGGCTCTCTCCTCACAGCCTCCATCTGGCTGTCTACCCTCCCCCCACCCAATCTCCAGGAATCTCCATGGCATACCCTCAGCCCCGAGGGCAGGTATTTCCCTTCCCACGTCATCAGTGGGAGTGCTGAGTGGTCCTCTTCAAAACAAGCAGGTTGTCTGCCCCCCACATGACCCTTTTGGAATGTCATTTTTCTTAGCTTTAAAGGAAAAGAAGAGGCCATGCTAAGGTCCAGTTTCACTTAATAATCCATTACACATCCAACAATCCACCTGCTGTCCTCTCAGCTACTAAAACCATTTTTATTTCCAGGCTGTCCCTCAGAGTTGGGCACACTTCAGGAGTGGAGCCCAGAGCCAACACTCACCATACCTCACACACCTCTGGGGAGAAAAAGGTCCTTAAAGTCAACTTCTGGAGCCTTCCCAAAGGAGTACAGGCTGCCTGCACACATTCAAAAAGAGATGGAGGATCAAGGAAACCATGCAGTTGGATCTTCTAGCTTTAGAAGTGGGGAAACTGAGATGCAGAGAGGAGAAGCAACTCATCCAGGGTCACTCTGCAAGTGACTTCAGTGGCAGGGCATGAGCTCTGACCCAGGGCACTTTCCATCACAGAAAGTCTGCGGCTTCTGTTCCCAGGAGAGAAGCCCACGCTTCCTCAGTAAATAGCAAGGGACTTCCAGGGCCTTTTCATCACCCCAAAGGAAGATTGTGGCCAGGAAGTGTGGGCAGAAGATCTTGGACAGTCACCAACTGAGCTGGCTAGCTCCAGACTTGTTTGGGCCTGGAGCAGGGGAAGAAAGTGTGACAGCAGAAGGAGGGGAAGGGGAAATGGGGACCTCCACACACCCTGGCTTCCGCAGCATCTGCTCTCTGCCTCCTCCTTCCTGGGTCCCTTCCTGGGTCCTTTCCTGTACCTCCTCTTGAGTCCACACTTCCCTCCTCCCCACTGCAACACCTCGTGCCTGGCCTTCCCCACTGTCTCATCACCTGGGCCTTCTGAGTAGAACGAGAGCAGCTGAGAAAATGTTCAGGAAAGGAAAGGAAGGGGACAGTAAAGAGATAAGATATGCAGAACACCTAATAGAGCTCCCCAGAGAGAAACCCTAATACTAACCCTAACCCTAACCCTCCATGCTGGCAGTGGGGCACCTTGGAGCAGTGGTCCCCAGCTTTGGCAGCACACTGAAATTACCCAAGGAGCTTTAAAAGATACACATGCCTAGACTCATCCCACAGACTGATTTATTTTTTCAGTACAACTTGAGAACCAGGATTTGCAAAAGCTCCCTCGATAATTCGAGTATGTAGCCAAGGTTGAGATCCGATTATCAGAAGAGTCCTTTGTCTATCTCATATTGGATCCTCTGCTTCAATAAGAAGCAAATAATGTTTAGAGAGAAAGTACTGAAATCTATTCTATTCTGAGCTTACACATCAGAAATCCTGATTGTTCTAGCCTGGCTGTCAGATTTTCTGCTAAGCTATCTTCCCTGGCATCTTGGACATCTGCTACCACTGTCAAATCTCCAGAGCTCAGATTCTCCATAGTCCTTTTCAGTTCCCAAAGCTCCTTCATGTGAGATTGTATGAAGAAAAACTTGTAGTCACTACTGCTGTGAATGTGGTCTTTTTAAAAACTCATCTCTATCTTATAGTTACGACAGAGTAACTGGTACCAGAGTTGTCCTCCCACTGAAAACAATAAGAAAGTTGGACAAATTCATGAAAGAGCTATTTCCAAATCTTAGACAACAAGAAGTGCAGAACTATGATCAACAAGAGTCGTGAAACAAACAAGCAAGCCCTACAGTTTCCCTGGCTCTCTGCCAAGAGTCACTTTTCCAGACAGTGGTGCAGGGAAAGGAACACAAGCCTAACACTGCAGCCTTGCCAAGTTAAGCAAGCAGAGATCAGGGTCAAGGGAGGCTAAAGCAGCTGGAATTTATGGGGCAGAGCACTGGAACAGAGAGAACTATGCAGAGAATGAGCCTAGAATCTGCATAGGGGTCTCCTTGAATCTATTGCTGAAAACTAAGCTGTCAATGCTTAGGGTAAAGCTCCACAAAGCTATGCAAAGAAGTACTGAGAATCCATATGCTGGACAATTCCTAGAGCTTACACAGGCTATGAGATAGTAGGGATCCAGCCAGAGAGAAGAGATCTCATTTAACATCCAGGGAACTCAGTGGAGATCCTAGGAGAATTGTATCTTGGTAGTAAAACTAAATAAAAGAGACCTAAAATAAAGGCTACTCTAGACCTGCCTTAGAAAAACTTAACGCAAACCCCGAAAAAATTGAGCTGATTCTAAGTTCCCTAAGTGCATGCCATAACAAAATTTAATACTCTTTACAAGAAACAGAAGTCATCCACTCAAAAAGGTAACTGTGGCAATGCTTAGCATCCAGTAAAAATTATTAGACATACAAAAATGCAGGAAAACGTGACCCATACTTAGCGGAAACATCAGTCAATAAAAACATACCCAGAATGACAGAGACTTTGGAGTTAACAAAAAAGGATATTAAAATAACTTTTACAAATATGCTCATGTAAACAAACATAATGTGAAAAGAAATGGGAGCTATAAAAAAAGAACAAATAAAAACTATAGGGATAAAAAATAAGGTATTAAATTAAAACTTTATTGGATGAATTTACCAGCAAATTAAACACTGCAGAAGGCAAGTGAATTTGAAGACATAACAATAAAAACCTTCCAAAATGACACATGCAAAAGAAAAAAAGATTAAAATTAATTAACAGAGCCTATTAACTATGGAAACATATCAAGTCGTTGAACGTATGTGCGAAGAAGTAAAGGTCAGAAAAATACTTGATGAAATAATGCCTGAAATTCTTCCAAATTTGAAAACATTTCTAAAACCACAGATTTAGTAAGCTCACTTAAACCCAAGAAAGGTATGCACAAATAAAACTACAAGACAGCGTATTGCTGAAAACCAAGGATAAGGAGAAAATCTTAAAAGCAAACAGATTTGCAAAAGACAAATAACACATAAAAAACAAAATGAGAATTTCCATGATTTATCATTGAAAAAAGGGCAAGCCAGAAGACAATGGAATGACACTTTAAAAATTCTGAAAGAAATGAGGTCAGGAGTTTGAGACCAGCCTGACCAATATGGTGAAACCCTGTCTCTATTAAAAAAATACAAAAATTAGCCAAAAATTAGCCAGGCATGGTGGCATGTGCCTGTAGTCCCAGATATTCAGGAGGCGGAGGCAGGAGAATCAGTTGAACCCAGGAGGTGGAGGTTGCAGTGAGCTGAGATTGTGCCACTACATTCCAGCCTGGGTGACAGAGTGAGACTCTGTCTCAAAAAAAAAAAAAAAAAAAAAAAAAAAAAAAAGTGCTGTGGCTCACACTGGTAACCACAGCACTTTAGGAGGCCGAGGTGGGCGGATCACGAGGTCAGGAGATCGAGACCCTCCTGGCTAACACAGTGAAACCCCGTCTCTACTAAAAATACAAAAAGTTCGCCGGGCGTAGTGTGCAGTCCCAGTTACTTGGGAGGCTGAGGCAGGAGAATGGCGTGAACCCAGGAGGCGGAGCTTGCAGTGAGCCCAGATCGCGCCACTGCACTCCAGCCTGGGCGACAGAGCGAGACTCCGTCTCAAAAAAAAAAAAAAAAAAAAATCTGAAAGGAAAACAAATCAATCTACAGTTCTATAGGAAGTAAAAATATCTTTCAAAAACAAAGATGAAGTAAGATCTTTTCAGACAAACACAAGCTGAGAGAATTCATTGTCAATAAATCTGTTCTACAACAAAATTTGCATTTACTTTATATTTATACTTTTTAATTATAAACAGAAATTTTTAATAAATATAAATAGAAGATTTTCAGGTGGAAGAAAAAATCATACTGATGGAAACTTGGAACTATACAAAGGAATGAAAAAACACCAGAAATAATAAATAAATGGGCAAATATGAAAGTTTTTTATTTTAAATTTTATTTAAAATATAACTGGTTATTCAAAGAAAAATAACATGTTGTGGGATTTATAAAAGAAATAAAATGCATAGCAATAGTACAAAAGATGGAAGAATTAAATAATATTGTTGTAAGTTTCTGTATTATATCTGAAGTTGTATTATATTATTTAAGGGTAGAGTGTGATAAGTTAAAGATACATTGTGAATCCTATGTAACCACTAAAAAAAGAAAAAATGTCAACCAGATTTTAAAGAAGACCCAACTGTTAACATATGCTGTCTATAGGAACCCCACTTTGATTGTAGAAACAGGAAAATTAAAGATAAAAAAAATTTATAGAAAAAGATATACCATGGCCGGGCGCAGTGGCTCATGCCTGTAATCCCAGCACTTTGGGAGGCCAAGGCGGGTGGATCACAAGGTCAAGAGATCGAGACCATCTTGGCCAACATGGTGAAACCCCGTCTGTACTTAAAAATACAAAAAAAAAAACCTACAAAAAGGCATGGTGGTGGGGTGTGCCAGTAGTCCCAGCTACTTGGGAGGTTGAGGCAGGAGAATTCTTGAACCCAGGAAGCAGAGGTTACAGTGAGCCAAGCCTGGCATCACTGTAATGATGCCACTGCACTCCAGCCTGGCAACAGAGTGAGACTCCATCTCCAAAAAATAAATAAATAAATAAATAAAAATAAAATAAAATAAATAAAAAAAGACATACCATGTGAGCACTAATTATGAGAAAGCTAAGATAGTTATATTAATATTAGATGAAGTAGACTTCAGATCAAATGATATTACCAAAGATATAAAGGAACATTTCATAATAGTAAAAGGGTGAATATGCCAAGAGAACATAATCCTAGATGCTTAACATCTAGGGTTAACAAATAAATTTCAAAATACATCGAACAAAAGGTAACTGACCAGAGAAATATACTTTATCTATAATTATATTTAGATATTTCAATATTTCTCTCTTATTAATGAGTAGAGAGAAAACCAGCTAGTATGTAGATTTGTACAATATTATCCATCAACTTGATCTCACTGACATTATAGAACACCCCATCCCCAAACAGCAGCACACACATTTTTCTCAAGTGCACACAAAACATTTCCCAAGATAGATCATATTCTGGGCCATAAAATAAATCTCAATAAATAAAGACTGAATTATATATTCTCTGCCCACTCATAATTACACTAGAAATCAAGAACAAGAAGACATTTAGGAATAAAATCCCAATTTTTCTTAATAACCCATGTGTGGTATTATGACACACACACACACATTGGTTTCCTCTGCCTCATACTGTAAAACAGAAAGCATGTAAACCTGTCCTTATGAGCAATACTACTTGGACCTGCTAAACAGAAACAAGTACAATTGCCAGGGCCCAAGCAGATATCCCTGTGTGCTCCCTGGAGGTGGCCACCTGGGTCCATGAAATTCATTGATACAGGATAGTGGGTACTGCAGCAGTGGAGAGATGGGTTGAGTCAAGACAGTTCTTTTTTTGCACCCTCTCAGGCACATAATGCCAGTAAGAATTGTTCTGTTTGTCATAAAAGGAGACAGAGACTGCTGATGGCTATGCGGCAGATTCCCTGGTGAAAAGGCCCTGAACACAGCTGGCAAGGGAGGCTGGCGCTGGGAGCCCTGGAGGCTACAAATGGGTCTTGACAAGAACAGACACTGACTCTGGACTGGGCTTTTGCATGCCTGGTGGGAAATGAAAATGCTCAGAGAGCCATAAAAATTTAAAAAAAAAAGAAAAACAGAACAGAACAGAAGATGTTGCATAAATTTGGATGGCTGACTGTCATTTCTTCAGACCAGGGAACACAATGTACAGCCCATAATGTCCAACAATGGGCAGAGAGATAGCCTCCCTCAAGTAACAGTTTGATAGAGGAGAACAGGCAGTTGAAACATTGGTTGCCTAAAGCAGGGAGAAACAAAAGCTTGAAGGGCTGGCTGACACACCTTCACGACTGTGTGCCCACACTCAACACGAGTGGGACTACAGTATCCCCACTAGATTTTTTTCTCAGTTTTTCTGGTTGATCTGGGGAAGGGGAGGTGGGGAGGACACTGGTATGAGTACGCACCGCTTGCTGGGGAGGAGTATATTGGTATAATGGCTACAATTTTTTTTTCTTCCCCAAATCACCTCAAGAAAAAATTTGTTTTTCTCCTCTCAGAATTCCTAAGGGCCTGATGCAGGTGGCTTGTGAGTTCACCCTCTGGCAAAACTGGGGCCAAGGATAAATACAGCTATAATGCCTGGTGGTGAAAATGGCTCACTAGTTTGGAATCTATATAACCCTACCCTATGTGAATGGGAACAGGCTGAGTGAGAGGCACCCGCCAGACTAGTGCTGCTGCCTGCAATCTAGACCAGCACAGGGGCAATTCTAATGTCCCATCCAAAGGTGAAAATTTTGGATATTAATGGAGAGCAGGAGAAATAGTAGATGAGTATAAATGAATAAATAAATGAGTTATTAATTGAGGGAAGCTCAATATTATATGAACAACTCAAGAGTCTCAGAGCAATAGATGATACTGTCTCTTAGCTCAATTATTCCGTATACCTGAAAGGGTTAAGCTGTGTATTTGTCGGGACCACTCCTGTTTTGGGAACCTGACAAGATTGAAAGGAAGACAGCAAACCTGAGTGGCCTCACCCTGGGACATCTATACAATATGATGGACTGGACTAATTCTTAATGATTCTGTATATTCTTTCGATGTAAGGGATCTGTGGTCAAAACCAGGAGGTGGTCTGTGGTGGCAATGGAAACCAAGATGATTAAAGGGATGCTCCACGGAGCACATACATAGGTTTTGATTTTCGTCCCTGGTTCCTGGCTCATGACTCCTAAAATCCTTGGGATCTCCAAAGTGCTGTCTTTGTGTGAGTGTTTTGTCTGATAGATTCAACGGTGGGGCTGGTCACTGGAAAGACCAAGGCAGGATTAGAGAGTTGGGACTTCCAGCCTCACCCCTCCAACCTGCAGGGAGGGGAAAGGAGTTGCTGGTCAAGCTGATACCAATGGCCAATGGTTTAATCAATAATGCCCATGTAGTAAAGCCTCCATAAAAACCCACGAGGATAGGGTTCAGAGAGTTTCCAGGTAGCTGCTCACGGGGAGGTTGCTAGAGGGTGGTGTGACCAGGGAGGGCATGGAAGCTCCACACCCCTTCCCCATACCTTGCCCTACACTTCTTTTCATTTGTATCCTTTGTAATGTTCTTTATAATAAACCAATACATGTAAGCGTTTCCTTGAGTTCTATGAGCCACTCCAGGAAACGAATCAAACCCAAAGAGGGGGTAGTGGGAACCCCAACTTGAAGCCAGTCAGTCAGAAGTTCTGGAGGCTCAGACTTGTGACTGCAACAGGAGATGTCGGGGGCAGTCTTGGGAACTGAGCCCCCAACCTGTGGGCCCTGACACTGTCTCCAGGTAGATTGTGTTGGAATTGAATTGGACACCCTGCTGGTGTCTGTGGCTTGGTGTGTAGGGGAAAGCCCCACACATTTGGTCAAGAAGGCTTCCTCTGTGCTGATTGTTGTGGTGCTGTGGTGTGACAGCAGACGGAAACTCAGAGAGACAGAGTTTTTCCCTGTACGGTATAGGTCAAAGAAGAAATCATGAAGGAAATATTTTGAAGTAGATGAAAATAAACACACAACATACCAAGATTTGTGCAAGGCAGCTAGAGCAGTACGTAGGGAAAAAATAATAGCTTTAAATGTTTATATTAGAAAAGAAAAAATGTCTAAAATCAATTATCTAAGCTTCCACCTTAAGAAGCTAAAAAATAAAGATCAAATTAAGTCCAAAATAGAAGGAAGGAAATAATAAAGATCAGAGTGGAAACCAGTGAAAATGGACACAAACAGTAAGAATATCAATTTTTTTTAATTTCTAGGGCTTTTAAAAAATAAAATAAAACTGATAAACCATTAGCTAGATTGATGAGGAAGAAAAGAGAGAAAACACAAATAACTGACACCAACAATGAAAGACAGCATGTCCCTGCAGACCCTACAGATGTTAAAAGGAGAAAACAGAATATTATGAAGAACTTTATGCCAATAAATTTGACAACTTAGATAAAATAGACAAATTATTTGAAAAATATGATTTGCCAAACTGGAAAAGAAGTTAAAAATCTGGAGTGCCATGCACTTATTAGAGAAATTGAATTTGTAAATAAACCCCTTCCCATAAAGAAAACTCCAGGTCTAGATGGCATCACTGATGAATTCCTTACAACATTTCAGAAAGAAATAATACAAATTTCATGTAAATATTTTCATAAAATAGAGGAGGTAACATTCTCCAATTTGTTTAACAAAGATAACATTATCCTAATACCAAAACCAGACCAAGATATTGTAAGAAAAGAAAACTAAAGACTAATGTCCCTCATGAACATAACATAAAAATCTCTAACAAAATATTAACGAAGAGTCTACCGATTTTTATTTTTTTTTTTACAATCGTAATATTGTTTATTTAACTTCAAAAGCATTTCAGCATTCTAAACATACAAAAAAAATTGCAAATCGTGTTTAAGTACAGAAGGTTTTTGAATTTTCATTGATGCAGTGGCTCTTCACTTTGCTGACACTGAAGAATTCCAGAGTTTGTTTAAGAAACAGTTTAAAAACTATCACACTTAACTGAAACAAACAAACAAAAAGCACTTCTCATGCCAGCTGACCTTCCTTTGTTTACAGCTAAGAATGGAGGCAGAAGGCTATGTCGTTATATACAGAAACATGACAACCTGAAGTTAAATGGATGCCTGCTGCAGACACCGGGTCCAACCTCACAGTGCATGAGCTACGACCCCTCCAAAAAGCATCTTCCCCTGTAGCCTCAATGCCAACCAAGGAGTGTCAAGGGTTTGTCTCCACTGTTTTGTTCTTTTTACAAACTAGAGATAAATACAGTTGATAACTCAGGATTTCAAGCCAATAACTATATGTTAACACCACTTCACGAGTTATAAAAAACAAGGGGAGAGCATGCAGAAACATCTTTAATTGCCTTGTCTCACCAACAGCAAAGTGCGCAGAGTGAGGAGAACACAAGATTATTTTTTCGTTTCAAAAATGTTTAGAAATATGTACAATGTTGATACAGCTTCAGGGTGCTCTGGACACTGATGGCCATTTCATGTAAACCACCGACAATTTCTGGAGCACTTTGAGAGACTACAATCTGATCGTGATCAAATTTTGTAATTAAACCTAATGAGGGCAACAGACACTTGATGGGTTAATTAAGGTGCTCCCCTAGTCTAACGTAGTCACAAGGAGACAGATCAACAGTTTTTAAAATTCATTCTTCTCCTCCTCTTCTTCCTACTCGTCATCTTTGTCTTTCTCTTCCACCTTTTTCCAGGCAACTTTAGCAGGACCCTTTGCACCATCAAACTTTCTTTTAGTCAGCAACATCGTTCTCATACTTCTTCAGCTTTGCCACCTTGGTGATGTAAGGCGGCTTTTCACTGTTACATGTTAATCCACATCTCACCCAGCCTTTTTGCGACATTTCCAATAGAGATACCAGGGTTTGTGGATTTGATATTGGGGCAGAATTCGGAACAGAACAGGAAGAATCCACATGGTGGGATCCAAACGAAGGATTAAGGTCCAACTAAGGGAGGCAAGAAAAAGGATCCCAATGCCTTTCTTGGCTGGTCCATAATCCTTCATTTCCCTATCATAGCATACTTTATCCGCCTTTGCCATTTCATCAAATTTAGACTTCTCTTTCCCAGACATTGTCTTCCACCTCTCAGGGCACTTCCTGGAAAATTCTGCAAAATTGACAGGGACCTCTGGGGTTTTCTTCTTATGTTCTTCTCTGCACATCTGCACAAAGAAGGCATAAGCAGACATCTTGCCCTTTGGTTTCTTAGGGTCACCTTTAGCCATCCTGACTGTATTGTTCACTAGTCTGGGCAAGCGCAGGGCACGACACGCTGCTCAGCACTCCCTAGCCTCAAGCTAGCTGCCTCCACGAGAGTCGCCTTGAGATTTTAAAAGGAATAACATATTGTAAGCAAATAGAGTTTATCCCAGGAATGCAAAGGTTATTCAACATTTAAAACTTCATCAACACAACTCACCATGTTAACAGAATAAAACGAGAACAACTATATGATCACCTCAAGAGATAAAAAAAAAAAAAAATGAAAAATGCAACCAAAACCATTTGACAAAATTCCACATCTATTCACCATAAAAACTCTCAACAAACTAGGAGCAGAGAATTTTCTCAACTGATGAATGGTGTCTACGACAAACCTAAACTAGCTTTATACTCAGTGGTAAAAGATGGAATAAGTTCTAATCTAAAATCATGAACAAAGCAAGAATATCTGTTCTTACCAATTCTAACAGACATTATACAGGAGATTCTAGCCAGTGAAAGAGAAAAGTAAGAAATAAGTGTCATGTAGATTTGAAAATAAGAAGCAAAACTATCTTTATTCTCACGTGACATGACTGCGTACGTAGAAAATCCTGAGTCTACAAAAATGCTACTAGAAATAAGAAGTTTTAGATCATAGAATACCAGCTCAACATACAAAAATCAAATGTATTTCTACATATTGTCAAGAACAAGGGAAAAGAAATTTTATTATACCATTCTCAACACCATTCAAAAATTATATATTTAGGGATAACTTAACAAAATGGTACAATACTTGTGCACTGAAAACTACAAAACATTGCTGAGAGAAATTAAAGATCGAAATAAATAGACATGAATTGGAAGACAATATTGTCAAAAATCAGTTCTCCCCAAATTGATCTATAGATGTAATGCAATCTTGACAAGTTGATTCTAAAATTTTTATAAAACTGCGAAAGACCTACAATGGTTAAAACAATTTTTATAAACAACAAGTGTGGGATACTTGCGCTGTCTGATTTCAAGATTCATTATAATTCTATAGTTATTAAGGCAAAGTGGTATTAACATAAAGATAGACATACAAATCAATGAAACAGAGTCCAGAAATGGATCCAAACATGTGTGATCAATTATTTTTTAATGAAAAAGCAGAGGTAATTCCACAGAGGAAGGGAAGTTTTTCTAATAATGCTAGAATAATTGAATATATGTATAGGAAAAAAGTGAACCTTTACTCTTATCTCACACCATACATAAAAACTCAAAATAGATCATAGACCTAAAGATAAAAAACAAACTATAAAACTTCTAAAAGAAAAACTTAAGAGCACATTTTTGTGACCTTAGGGTAGGCAAAATTTCTGAGGACATCAAAAAGCACAAACCATAAAATACAAAATATCAAATTGAATGTCATAAAAGTTAAAAATAGATCTATTTTTGAAAGATATCATTAAAAAAATGACAAGGCTGACTAGAAGCAGTGACTCACAACTTCAATCCCAGCATGTTAGCAGGCTGAGATTGGGGGAACACTTAAGCCCAGGAGTGCAAGACCAGCCTGGGAAACATAGTGACACTCCATCTCTAAAAAAAAAATTAGCCAGGTGTGGTGGCACACACCTGTAGTCCCAGCTACTCCAGAGGCCGAGGCAGGAGGATCACTTGAGATCAGGAGGTCAAGGCTGCAGTGAGCTCTGAATGTGCCACTGCACTCCAGGCTGGGTGACAGAGGGAGACACTGTCTCAAAAAAAAAAGACCAATCAAGCCACAGAATGGAAGAAAATATATCAGATTAATACACACGCACGCACGCACGCACACACACACACAAAATCTAACAGAGAACTTGTATCCAAAATATATAAAGCACTCGATAATAAGAACACAAACAACAGCAAAAGGTTTGACCAGACATCACAAAAGTAAATACATAAAATGATGCTCAAAATCTTCAGTCACAGGAGAACACAAAGTAAAACCATAATAAAATACACAACTTAGCCACTAGAATGACTAAAATTTAAGACTGACAATACAATGTGCTGACAAAAATGTAAAGCAACTGGAACTCTCATACATTGCTGGTAGGAATATTAAGTGGTACAAAAACCTTGGAAAATAATTTGGCAGCTTCTGAAAAGTTGAAAATATATTATACTACTGTCAGCAATTCCATCCCCAGGTATCTGCCCGAGAGAAATGAAAACATTGTCCGCACAAAGACTTACAAACAAAAGCTTATAACAGCTTAATTTATAACAGACAACTACTGTAAACAACCCAAATGTCCATCACAAATGAATGAATAAACTCATCATGGTGTATCCACAGAATAGAATACTATTCAACCATAAAAAAGGAACAAACTATTGCTAACCACAAAAAAGGACGAATCTCAAGAGCAACGTTATGAGTAAAAGAAACCAGATACAAAGAATTACATACTTTATGACTCATTTACATGAAACTCTGATAAAGACAAGGGCAGGTGGTGGCTCACACCTGTAACCCCAACACAATGGGAGGCCAAGGAAGGAGGAATGTCCAAAACAAGGAGTTCAACACCAGCTTGAGCAATAAAATGAGACCCCATCTTTACAAAAAAACCTTAAATTAGCCAGACATGGTGGCACATGCTGTAGTCCCAGCTACTCAGGAGGCTGAGGCAGGAGGACCATATGAGCCCAGGAGTTCAAGACTGCAGTGAGCCATGATTGCACCACTGCACTCCAGTCTGGATGACAGAGCAAGACCCTGTCTTTAAAAATAAATGAAAATTTTAAAAAGACGAATTTAACCCATAGAGACAAAAGCAGATGAGTACTTGCCTGAGGCTGGGGAGGTGGGAGGGGATCGACTGCAAAGGGATACAGGCAGTACCAGGCACATAATTTGCAGGGCACAATGCAAAATGAACTTGCAAGGCCCCTTATTTTAAAAATTATTAAGAATTTCGGCCAGGCGCAGTGGCTCAAGCCTGTAATCCCAGCACTTTGGGAGGCCGAGACGGGCGGATCACGAGGTCAGGAGATGGAGACCATCCTGGCTAACGCGGTGAAACCCCGTCTCTACTAAAAAATACAAAAAAAAAAAACTAGCCGGGCGAGGTGGTGGGCGCCTGTAGTCCCAGCTACTCGGGAGGCTGAGGCAGGAGAATGGCGTAAACCCGGGAGGCGGAGCTTGCAGTGAGCTGAGATCCGGCCACTGCACTCCTGCCTGGGCGACAGAGCGAGACTCCGTCTCGGAAAAAAAAAAAAAAAGAATTTCAAGGCAGCAACAGCAAAGAAGTAAACCAAGTATGGGGCCTCTCTGAGCACATGTCCTTGTGTGACTGCACAGCTTGTGTGTCCCCATGAAACCAACCACGGACGTAAGGGAACTTTTCATGGTATGAAAATGTCCTATATCTTGATGGTGATATTCTATACCTACATTTGTGCACATTTATCAAAATGAATCAAACTGTGGTTAAAATGGCAGGAAAGTCCTAGACCATTGAGGAGAACAAAACTGCAGACAAACCAGCCAACACTAGTGATTTGAAGTATTCATTAATTTACTAAAAACAGCCCTTTTGCCTTCAGATTTCAACCATGCCCTCTCCAAAAACCTCCCAGAACATCCTCATCTTTCGCTGTTTATTTATCAAATATCTACTCATGGGCATTATACAAGGAGCCAGAGATACAAAGATTTTTTTTAAAATGCAATTCCTGCTATCAAAGAATGAATATTCCAGCACTGCACTGTCCAATACAATAGCTATTAGCTACAAGAGGCTATTTAAATTTTCATCGATGAAAATTAAATTAAGTTTAAAATGTATGTATGTGCTCATGCTACATTACAATTGCCCAATAGCCACATGTGGCTCATGGAGACCAAACTGGACGACATAGAATATTTCCCTCTTGGCAGAAAATTCCACTGGAGAGAGACATGGAGACAGGCAATGGGAGATGCACATTATCTAGGTAGTTCCACATCTGTCCTGGTGTTAAATACTTGCTGAAAGCACATCTTTTGCATTCCACCACCTACAAACCAAAAGTAGCCAGGGAAGGGGAATGCAGTGGGTGTGGGGTCCTGCTTGCATGGGGAAAAACAGCCAACTGCTGGAAAGCTTGCCTTTTGTCAAACGTGAGCTCACCTTGTCTTTCTAGGCTAAAATATTTTTAAGAAGCTCTCAATGAGTATTTCTCTAGTCCATTACAGTTATCAGAGTATTACTTGTTGCTACAGGTGACAGCATCTGCCCAGAAGTCTTCAAGCCCTCCTCCTTAGTAGCCTAATGGACGTGATGCTTGACCACCAGCTGCACTGACGCCCTGTCTGAAATTTGGGGAGGGGCATATCAGTGGCTGCAAAGACAGTAGTAATTTGTTGCCCACTTCCACCCTAAGATTTGGAAACACTCCCTCCTGTGTCCTTCCTGATGAAAATAACTTTTGCATCAACATAATATTTTAATCCCCCAGCTGATTCATGAATCGTTTCTTCAGTGTATCTGTCAAGGAGTTGCCAGCCTCTGCTTAAACACCTCCAGCGATGAAGAGCTCTACTTCCCACCCCAGCCCATCCATCACTGGGTAGCAGTCTTCCTTTGATGCAGTCAGACAGAAGGTGGCTATGGACACTCCTCCCATTTGTCCCTGTTGCCTGAGGGCTCCAGGTTCCCCACCCAGAACCTTATCCTCTCCTACCTAGAAGTCTCTCCTCATCAGCATCTCTTCATGAACCCTGTGTAGGAGGAGACTTTAGCATGTTCTGCTCCTGCATCCTCTGTCATAGAAAATGTGTAGAAATGGTGGCCCTCTCAGCATCACTGGTCCTGAACCTCATTTAAGGTCTTCTATTAAGCTCTTCTATTAACAAAAAAAACTTCAAAAAATTACCTTTACATCTATGACAAAACCATTGTTAAAATTGCAAGTTGCTCAGGCTTCTCTGCCTAAGATCCTTGTGAGATATTCCTTTTAGAATGAAGCTCTGTTTTTAAAAAGTTTCCAAGAAATTGTTACATTTTCTCTTTCATTAGGAGAACTCTGTGGGTATTTATTTATCCACTTTCTCATAAGGCTGCCCTGAAGCTCAGCACCAACACAGCCCCTCTGACTTTCCCCTCTGCAGCCATGCCCCTTCTCTTACCCGAGGCTGTGTCCTGGTGACACCAACACTTCTGTGGCTGTTGAAGCAGCAGCTGCTGCTGCTGCAGTTGTTTTGGAAAGCTCAGAAGTGGCTCAGTAAGAAGAATGGAGAAGGTGGACTCTATAGTGATCCTCCTGGCTCCCTGCCCTCCCACCTCAGCCATCCTCCTCACTGGCCCTCCCGAGGAGGCCATAAGCAGGGCTAGGGATGGGGGACCCACCTGATGAAGATAAGAAAGGCAGGTTAAGGGATAGCAACATTTCTGAAACGTGTGTTACAAGGAGTTGTGAGTAGTTTTGCATGTGGGACTAATTGATGTTTCTCAAAATGCCATAAAAGTGTTTTAATTATTAGCACTATCTCGAAGTGAATTATCATTTCACTCAGGAGGATGCCTTTCCTAAGGGCTTCTCTCCCTCTTTGTCAACTTCACATCCCCCAGTCTAGTGCAGCATTTGCACACTGCTCCCCTCCCTGGCAAATGTACCCATACAAAGAGCTGTATCCTTTCTTTGCAGCCTCTTCCACTGGCTCACACCTGAGCACCCCATGCTGAGGCTAGCACTGGGCAGCCTGCTCGGCATACATTCTCAGCATACATTGTCCTTGAAGGTAAGTGGGATCTGTGAACAAACCCCGGGGACCAGGTGTGCTTCAAAATCTTGAACTTTTTGGACTTTAGAAAGGTACTATAGGGCGTATTACTCGTATTACGTAAAACCCTAGTGGGGTCTGGGCAGTACCCAGATGTTGATGTCAAATGCATCAACATTTCTGCATCAAATATTCACACTACATGGCATAAAGATGACAAAGAGGTCAGCTGAAGTTAGGTTATGCTGTCAAATCTGTTTTTTCTTTAAATTTAACTTTCAGAACTGTTTTACCTTTTAGAATTGCAAATAAGGGATGGTAGGCCAACCTTGCCTCTCCTCTCTCTTCTTTTTATTGCTTGAGTTGTTTGCCAAATTAATCTGCTATACAGAGATTTCCACTGTGTTTGTAGGCAAAGTTTGAAAGCCAGTTAATAAATAGCGATGAAATCCTTGTGCTTGACCCAAATTTAAATAGAAAAAAAATCTTTGTTTCACTTGGGCAAATCCTTTTCACGAGGACCCAACACCTGCCCATCTGTCATCTTCTGTATTCCCTAATTTGCCTTCACAGAACCAAGCCATCTGCCACCTTTCAGCCTCCACCACCTTGCACCTGCACCATCCAGATGGCCACCTTCTCTTCAAAAGCGTCTGATCCCTGCTTTAATCTCCCCTGACGTCCAGAGTCAGTGTGTGTTAATCACAGAGTTATGCGGCAGCTTCATCCTGGAAGGAAAAATGATAGCTCCTCATTGTTTGAGGGTCACTCACAGCCTCCTCTTAAATAGAATCGGTGTGGGATCACACAAAATCTTTTGATGAATTTCAGAGAAATCTCCTAGAGGGCCGCCCCCAAGATATAACCCTCATCACTTTCAGGTTGACCAGATGCAAACACCGCATTTTTTTCTAACTCAAACCCACTTTCCACAAAGCCCTCTCTGGTCAAATCCACAGCATCCTCGACCTGCCCTCCAGCCTCCCTTAGCAGGTAGGCATAATGCTTTAGAGAGGGCTGATGAACATACATGCTCATGTTTCTGCTCTTTTTATAACCGAGATGTTGGGTTATAAAGTTGGATGTCAGAGGATAGTCCTGCATCCTCCAGACATTTTTATAGCTCTGATCCCCATCTCATGACAATCCTGGAGTGCTTCAAGGCCCTTTGCTTTCTGGTGTTTGCTCCACTTTCCTGATCCCACTGAAATCCGCATCTCTTGCCTCTTGCCTCTGGGCATGACTGATGGTGCATTAGCTCATATGTGGAACAAGCCTCTTCTCTTTGACCATCTCTAGACTCTTGCATGGCAGGCACTGAGGGCAGTACACTTTTCACTGAAGGTGTATTAGGTGGAGTGGGGCCTGGCTACATCACAGGTCTGGCCATTAAGCAGCTTAAAAGTGACTATCTGACCTCTGAAAAAATAGGCTTTGAACTTAGGCTCAGTCCCCTACCTCTCTCCATGGCATCTCTCCATGTGGCATCTCAAAATTCTGCTCATTTGAATTTGCAGAGCAATTTTACTTTCTTTGCTGCAGTCTGGCTGAAATGAACCAGGCCTAATTGGACCAAGGCCAAACTATGTGAGCTCTGCCACACTGTCCACCAGCAGGGTGCTTGATGCAGCTTCTCTTTGATGAGCACCTGTATCTGTGGTCAGATTCAGCGTATGTGTGTGCCTGTGAATCTAATTGTGCAGGGTCTGGGTGTATTTGTGTTTGCATCTGTATCTCTAGATTTCTGTGTCCTGAGAGAGTGCCCAGCTGTAATAATAATCATAGCAGCAAAAACGGGAGCCCACGCTGGGCTAGGTACTGTCCAAGTACCTAACATGTAATCGTTACAACGTTCCTGTGTTATTATCATTCCTGTTTTACAGACAAGAGACCTGAGATATAAAAAAGTTAAACAGCCTCACCATCTCCTCAGTGGCTGGGGATCGCTGGGTGTGGGGTCCTCTTAAACATCTTTCTCTGTGTGTTTTACGTAGTTGTGTGCTCTTATGTGTGTCCACATTCGTGTATGTGTGTGTGTGTGTGTGTGTGTTCATGGACCCAGAAACCCCATATTCTCATCCTGGACCCTTGCTTACCTTAGAGTTGATCTCTCGGCCGGGCGCGGTGGCTCAAGCCTGTAATCCCAGCACTTTGGGAGGCCGAGACGGGCGGATCACGAGGTTAGGAGATTGAGACCATCCTGGCTAACACGGTGAAACCCCGTCTCTACTAAAAATACAAAAAAACTAGCCGGGCGTGGTGGCGGGCGCCTGTAGTCCCAGCTACTCCGGAGACTGAGGCAGGAGAATGGCCGTAAACCCGGGAGGCGGAGCTTGCAGTGAGCTGAGATCCGGCCACTGCACTGTAGCCCGGGCAACAGAGCGAGACTCCGTCTCAAAAGAAAAAAAAAAAAAAGAGTTGATCTCTCCTGTCCTGGTCCTGGGAAGGTTTGTGTCCAAAGTGATAGGTCTTGGTGTGTGGACCATGGACAGTGATGAAAGAGGGTGATATCTGTGCCTGCATTCCTGACATGATTGTAGTCCCCCAGCTTGCCTGCTTTTTCAGCAGGACCAACATTCCGTGTCTTCTGTGAGCTTCTCTGTAGCAACTAGTGGGAGAGGCCCTGTGGGTGGCCAGGGCTTGGCTCCTTTCTTTGGTGGTACGCAGGTGTTGTCAGGCTCCACTTATTAGGGCAGATCAAGACCAGATAGGTTCCAGCTGCCACGTGAAGCGATGCATGCAGATTGGACATGAGGCAGGACTTCCTAGCAGTGAAGGTTAATGGATAAAGGACTATCAAAGAGCAAAGGTGGCAGACAGCGCTCGCCCTGTTCTGAGCACAGGTGAAAACCCACCTCTAATGGTTTGAATGTTTACCTACTTCTACCAAATATTGAGGACCATTAATGCCTCATGCTGTGCCGAACATTTTATAAATGCCATCTCTAACCCTTAAAACAATGGAATTAGCACAGCTTGTTGCAATTGTCCTCTTGTTATTAAAGAGGAAATGAGGCTCAGAGAGTGACTTGTCCAAGGTCACACAGCTAGTGACAGATCCAGGGTACAAATTCAAGTCTTTCTGGCTCCAAAGTCCAGGCTCCTTCTACTACATAAAATTATCTGCAGGCTATTTGCTGATTTCCTTGGTATATTTCTGTTTCCTTGGGTAAGTTGCCACCTCATGCTGGAGGGGCTGCTGTGTTTCTGTAATCCCAGGGTTTGCTGGCTTGGAGGCAGTCAGCAGTCACCTTCGGAGCCATGCTAGCCATTAAAAAGCGCACAAGGGGGAAAAAAAAAGCGCACAAGGGGGGCCGGGCGCGGTGGCTCAAGCCTGTAATCCCAGCACTTTGGGAGGCCGAGATGGGCGGATCACGAGGTCAGGAGATCGAGACCATCCTGGCTAACACGGTGAAACCCCGTCTCTACTAAAAAATACAAAAAAACTAGCCGGGCGAGGTGGCGGGCGCCTGTAGTCCCAGCTACTCAGGAGGCTGAGGCGGGAGAATGGTATAAACCCGGGAGGCGGAGTTTGCAGTGAGCTGAGATCCGGCCACTGCACTCCAGCCTGGGCCACAGAGCGAGACTCCATCTCAAAAAAAAAAGTGCACAAGGCTTTCCTCCAGCTACTACTGTTGTCCATCCTTACAAATTCTCAACACACTGATCCAAGGCTGATTCTACCCACTTTACAGTAAGGGAAACTGAAGCACCTGCCCACTGTCACCTCCGCTGGCTTCTGGTGTCTTCCCACCCAGGTCCACCATGGGACTTCCTGGTCCTGAACCTCCCCTGCCTCACCAGCTTTTACCGTGTGGGCTGTGGCTGATAGGTGGGGCCCAAATGCTCCACGAGCAGAAACTCGTAACTTCCCTGCTGGCGCTCAGGGGACCCAGTTCTCCGCCCTCCCTTTCCTAAGAATTGCTCTCAGGGGAAAGCTCTGAATCCTCACAGTGGCTTCCCAGGCCCTGCCTGACCTGAATCCTGCCCCTTGCTTCACTCACCTGTCCTGGACCACACCAACCACTCTGTCTCTCAATGTCCCAGAGCTCTCAGCTTCTTCTGCTTCTTCTGCTCGAAATACTCCTCCTGGGTAAACTTTCTACCCTCTCAATCTCCTCTTACGTGGACTTTATTTATTTATTTATTTTGAGCTGAATTTTCGCTCGTGTTGCCCAAGCTGGAGCCTAATGGTGCGATTTTGGCTCACTGAAACTTCCATTTCCCAGGTTCAAGCGATTTTCCTGCCTCAGCCACCTGAGTAGCTGGGATTACAGGCATGCACCACCATGCCTGGCTAACTTTTTGCATTTTTAGTATACATGGGATTTCACCATGTTGGTCAGGCTGCTCTTGAACTCCTGACCTCAGGTGATCCACCCACCTCAGCCTCCCGAAGTGCTGGGATTACAGGCGTGAACCACCATGCCCAGCCCTTCTTATGGGCACTTTCCTCAGGGAAGTCCTCCCTGGCCCTCCAGGTCCTGCCAGGACCCCCGTTAGATACATTCAGAGCCCCCTGAACTATTCATTCATCGTTCCCAGCAAATTGCAGGCAATTATTTGTGTGAGTGTTTAGTGTCCCCCTGCCCAAGACTACAGGGCGTGTGAAGGCAGGGACTGGAAGACACAGGCTTGTGTCTTGTCCATCACTGTGACTCCAATCCACAGCACCTGGCACAGAGTGGCTGCTCAATAAATATTTGAAAGATGAATATCAACATGCTGGAAAGAAGGAGGGAGGGAGGGAGGGAGGGGAGGGTAATCAGCCTCTGAAATCCCACGAGAATTTGGTTTGAAAGTTGTGCCATGTCCTTTGAACTCCAGTGCTCACTAGCTCATTTTGCTGTAGAAATGTCAATGGCAAAGCCGGCATCCCTTTGAGGCCACTTAGGGGAGAAAACATATCATAGCAGGACAGTCAGAGGAAGCTGTTCCCAGGAATGTTGAGACTCCTACTCTGCGGGTCCCTGACTCACCTCCCAGACACGTCCGTGACGTTGGCCTCAGTCAGGGTGCTCATCACTCACAGGCGTGACTCCTTTGGACCCTGCGGTCCCAGATGACTCAGTCTCCACTCCAGCCAGACCTCCCGCTGTCTCCTGTGGCCTGCCAGCTGGGCTCCGAGGCCCTGACACTGCACGTGTGGAGGGCTGAGATCGCCATCTCCACCACCTCTGCCTCAGCCTGCCCTCAGACCTCAGTCACTGTGGACTTTCTCTCCTTCCCCAAGAATGCTTCATTTGTCACCTCTTTCTTGAGGGAGGACAGGGAGGGAGCAGGAAGGCTAACTCTACTCCTGTGATCATCCTGCCGCTCTTTCATTTCTAGGAGCCAGCCAAGGAGATGTGTTTGCCCTTAGACCTGCTTGTGACCCCCTCAGGGAGGCCCCCAGGTGAGGCAGGCCTGCCCTCCATGGTAGAGTCTGAGATTCACCGTGAGTCTCACTCATCCCGGGGGTTCTTGGAAACACTGAGGGAGGCTGTAAGAAAGGTTGGGATGAAGCACGGCGTCAGAGGCGGCCGCAGTGAAACTCTTGCTTGCTCATCGCTGTGGATGACCAGCAGTGGCTGTACTGTCCAGACCCGTCTACCCACTTAACCACCAGCCTGCAAAGTCAGGCCTGATGCAGCTGGAGCAGCTCAGTGGAGGCAGGGACACAACCACAGGTCTCAGGTCAGAGAGGGTGCTCTGTCCCTCACATCCCCAGGATGGTGCTTTCCCCATCCTGTTTTTCTCTTGCCCCAGGCATCTTTGCCTGGGAAAGTCCTTTAGAAATCCACAGCTGGCTTTTCCCAGAAGGCTGTCTGCAGGCACTCGGCAGTAAAGGGCGCTGTGTTCCAGCTAGAGTGGGCAGCCCCAGCTTTGACCTGGGTACAATGCAGCCTATGGGCTTCCCAGGATGCTACCACAGGCGTCAGTGACTTGCAAACCTGCTGGCCAAAGTATGGTCCCTGGAGCATCATATGGGACTGCTGTACATGACTGACACCTGGGGGTGGGCTAATATAGGCCAGCCCCCTCATTTCACAAATGGATAAACTGAGGCCTAGGTCACACTGGCAGTGAAAGTGTGAGCTGGACCTGAAAGAAGGCCTTCTCTTTCCAAGGTAGGGGGTCTCTCTGAGAGTTTCCTGAGGGTGAAGTCTCTGTCTTATCACCTCTATGTAGTCTCCAGTGCCAGCATCCAGCCTTGTGCAGAGATGAATTGTAAGGCCTGCCCCAGAGAGATCTTAGAAAGGCCCTAGAAGGAAGAAAAAGGTAAAAGGGAGGCTTTGCCATAGAAGGAAGGCTGCTTTAGGCTTTTCTCAGACAAAGTAAGCTATTCCTCTGAAACCCCAAGCAGAAGCTAATCAAGGACATTCCTTAACTTGAACTATTGTTTGCTTGTTTTGGGGACAGAGGTTCACTCTGTCACCCAGGCTGGAGTGCAGTGGCACTATCATGGCTCACTGCAGCCTTGACCTCCAAGGCTCAAACAATCCTCTCACCTCAGCCTCCTGAGTAACGGAGACCACAGGCACATGCCACCATGCCTAGCTAAATTTTTTATTATTTTTTGTAGAGATGGGGCCTCACTCTGTGGCCCAGGCTGGTCTCCAACTCCTGAGCTCAAACGATCCATCCACCTTGTCCTCCCAAAGTGCTGGGATTATAGATGGGAGCCACTGCACCTGGCTTTAACCTGAACTCTTGACAGACTAGACAAGCAACTCACACGGGGAGCTATCCATACTTAAGCAAGAGAGTAAAATGGGACAGAGCACATATTTATAAAAATGATGAGCCAGGCGAGGTGGCTCATCCTGTAATCCCAGCACTTTGGGAGGCCGAGGTGGACAGATCACCTGAGGCCAGAAGTTTGAGACCAGCCTGACCAATATGGTGAAACCCCGTCTGTACTAAAAGTACAAAAATTAGCGGGGCGTGGTGGTGTACACCTGTAATCCTAGCTACTCAGGAGGCTGAGGCAGGGGAATCTCTTTTTTTTTTTTTTTTTTTATACTTTAAGTTCTAGGGTACATGTGCACAACGTGCAGGTTTGTTACATATGTATACATGTGCCGTGTTGGTGTGCTGCACCCATTAACTCATCATTTACATTAGGTATTTCTCCTAATGCTATCCCTCCCCCCTCCCCCTCCCCCTCCCCCGGGCAGGTCCTGGTGTGTGATGTTCCCCACCCTGTGACCTTGTGTTCTCATTGTTCAATTCCCACCTATGAGGGAGAACATGCAGTGTTTGGTTTTCTGTCCTTGCGATAGTTTGCCCAGAATGAGACTATCACCATTCAGATGTTACACCCCACATCACAGTTGACATATTGCCAGCTCCATCCTTGCCCCAGAATGAGTGGCCTTCTGGAGCCCAGATGTTTGGGCTCCCAGGGATAACCCCAATTCAAATGGCAGTCCTGAGCCTTCCAAGAACTGGACCCTGAAAGACAGGACAGTTCAGGGCTGCAGAGACTTGCCAGGGAGATGTCCACTGTCTGGGAAGAGGAAACAGCTTCCTGGGTGCAGGCTGAGAGGAGAGGGGCCCAGACATGCCTGGGAAGGGGCTTCACACAGAAGCAGAGGCAGTGGCCCAGGAGACAGTAGTCCTGAGAGCAGAGGTGTCCACAGACAGAAGTGAGGTTAGTTAGTACAGGGAAAGTGGCCAGGGCTGGAAAGAATGGCTTTTCTGGGAGAGAAAAGGGCCTTGAATGTAGGATCAAGGGACATAAGCTTTTTCTTGTAGGAAGTGGGACACAACCTCATGATTTCCACCCCACCCTCCAGCTTTTCTATTCATCTTCTTAAGAACCCAGGTGTATTAGGCCATTGTTATGTTGCTATAAAGAAACATTTCAGGCTAGGTAATTTATACAGAAAGAGGTTTAATTGGCTCATGGTTCTGCAGAGTTTACAGGAAGCATGGTGCTGGCATCTGCTCAGCTTCTAGGGGGACCTCGGGAAGCCTCCAATAATGGCAGAAGGGGAAGGGGGAGCAGATGTCTCATATGGAGAGAGCAGGAGCAAGAGAGGGAGAGGGGGAGAGTTCCACACACTTTTAAACAACCTGATCTTGCTAGAAATCATTCATTACTGTGAGGACACCACCAGGGAGATGGTGCAAGCCCATTTGATGAGAAATCCACCCACATGATCCAATCACCTCCCACCAGGTCCCTCCTCCAACATTGGGTATTAAATTACAACATGAGATTTGGTGGGGGCAAATATCCAAGCTATATCACTAGGTATAGCAAGAACTTATTTGACAACAAAAGAAGTATAGCAAAGGCTTTGTGCCCATGGGATTCACTGGTCTTACCACATGTCCCATCACCCAGAAGCAGTAGGCCAGATAGAATAGTGGAAGGGCCTGCTGAAAACCCAGTTATAGCTCCAGTTGGGAGAAAACACCCAGCATAGGCTTTGACTCAACAATGAGTATATAATGCTGCTTTTCCCATAGCCAAGATACTGAAGCCTGGGAATCAAGGACAGAAGTAGGAGTGACTCCTCTCACTATTACAGCCAATAATCCATCAGCCATGTTGCTTCCCATCCCAACTTACAGCCCTGCTGGTTTGGAGGTCTTAGTCCCCAAAGGGAGAGCACTCTACCAGGAGACACAAACACTGATTCCATTAGAATGGAAGATGGGACTGCCATGTGGCCATTTGGGCATCCTTGTGCTACTGAGCCAGCAAGCAGAAAAAGGAGTTACTTTACAGGCTAGGATGACTGATCCCGATTACCAAGGGGAAACTGGGTTATTGCTACACATGGTGAGGGGCAAGATGCCTGGAACTCAGAAGATGTCCTAGGGTGCTTCTTGGTATATCTATGTCCATGTCCTATGACTACTGCCCAGAGATGGATACAAGAATGGTGGGATGTTTTGTATCCTGATTTTGATGGCGGTTGAGTGCATCTTTGTTTTTCTGAAGGATAATTGCATCTTATTATATGGAAGCACAAGATAGTAAAAGTTAATGAAAAATTTCAACAACTGAAAACATGTCAGGGCCACTGAGGACTCAGATCATCTAGGCACAAAGGTTTGGGTCAGCCCATCAGGTCAAGAACCCCAGCCATCTGAGAACATGGAACAGGTCAAAGAAGAAAGAAGTAGTACATATCAACTACAGCCTCATGATCAGCTACAGAAACAAGGACTGTAGCAGCTATGCTTGTGTGTGTGTGCATATGTGTGTGCGTGTGTGTATTCCTCCGTTCTTCCCCCCGTTTTTATTTTATGTGAGGATTGCCATTGGTAGTTACCTGTAAAATTTGGTCTTAGGTTATGAAGCAATTGGGTAGGACTATGACAAAATCAGAGAAATAATTAACATCACCCAGAGGTAGATACTATGACTACTGCCCAGAGATGGATACAATAATGGTGGGATGTTTTGTATCCTGATTTTGATAGAGGTTGAGAGCATCTTTGTTCTTATGAAGAACAGAGAGTTGAATCTTATTATATGGAAGCATACGGTTGTAATTGTTATATGGAAGTTGAAGTATTTTTTTAAAAAAGATGTGCATATCAGTGTTCAGTAGCTAAAGAGATAGACTGTGTTGGTCATTATGTCATTATCTCTCTGCCCCACATCCATCTCCTTATGCGCTTTTGGATGCTGGGAGTAGAACTCCACACACTATATCTTCCTTTAGCTAACTTGGTCCCTGTTGGGCTCCACTAACAGGAGGGTCTAGATAGAGGCAGAATTTGTTCCTTCTTTTTTGCTTTCTGTCTTAGAAATGGCCCTTCCCCTGTGCAGCAGCATTGGGTTCCAGCCCCCAATTTCTTTATAAATTCCTAGAACCAGTTTCATCTAGGTTCTGATAACCATACCTTCTATTTGTTCACCATTAAACTTTTATATCAATGGGGTGTGTGGGTGTGTGTGAGAGAGAGAGAGAGAGAAAGAGAGAGAGAGAGATTGAGGGAGAGAGAGGTTATACTTCCTGGGCTGCAATATTGAATGGTTGTTTTGTTTTTTGATTATAGGTTGTGGTCAAAGAGTTTGGAGAAACCACTGGTCTAGGGATCTTTCTTTGTTTCTTTGCTTTGCTTTTCAGAGATGCGGAAAGTCCTAAAAACATCAGTATATTTTATTTTATCAGTCAAATGAGTACTCACTGAGCAGCTATATACCCGCTGGAGATTCAGAGGAAGCATTGCATGCCCCTCAGGCGTTTACACTGTACCAACACAGCAGGCAATATGAGAGAGAGGGTGGCGTGTGAGAGGGCAGGTGTAGGCTGGATGAGAAGATGGATGTTTGGATGTGCCCACTCAGATGCTACCTTCTTGACATTTTGACAGGTTATGTCAAAGCATAAAACTCTGTTTCTTAAAATCATCAGTCAACATACAAAACAGGCTCTCGTAACCCTTACTCCAGTCCTGACTCTCACCCTACCTGGGGGTGAGGCTCAGGAAAGAATGTCTATGTACGTGTTCCTTTTTTTTAAGCCTAAAGTTTAATGGTTGGGTTTTAGGCTGAGTCGAAAGGTCCTCACATCAAAACAACCGCGTGTGAAGCAGCTGCTACAGTTGTAGTCAAAATGGATGCAGGAAAATTCCATGGGCCTTCCCCGTGGGGGCCCCTCACACAAACTCTTACTTTTCCACTCTGCCAACTTGAGGTCAATGTGGCTTTAAAAGGGTGGCATCTGTGTCAGCCAGCTCCGGCCTCCCAGGCGAGAGCTAAATAAACAGGAGTCCTGGGGACGGCAGTTTCTTCACGAGAGGGCCAGGGTGGGTTTTTCCAAGGGAATGAAAGGTTGCCTTTGTGCAGAGACGAGGGTAAGGAGAATCTGCTCTTTCAGGCTGCCTGCTCTCCATGACCTCATCGCTGTTGACTTTCCCACCATTTCGTCTTGGAGCCAGAGAGAAGGCAGACAAGGGACTGGTGAATAGTATCACCTCACTATAGAGGCAGGGAGGCAGGGCAAGTCACGAATGGCCACTTCTCAGGTCAGATGACAGGGTGCTGAAGGAGAGAGAAGGGCAGCTACGAGACCCTGAAACAAATCTGTCTTCATCCCGGACGAGGCGCCCAGGTGCGCCCAGATGCCAGATGCCTGTATTATTTTTCTCAGGAGGATCTAACATGGAAATGACACTTTGCCCTGTAATTTTGGCACTTCCTGGAAAACCATAATTACCCATCCCATTATAATTACCCTGCCATCACTCTTCTATTTGGAATCCTTGCTTCCGTGCATTCTATTCTTACATTCCTTCCCTGCCTTGAGAAACAAGACAAAGCACTTTAAATGGTTTCTTGATGGACATTTTTCTCCTTGAAGGACCTCTATATATTCCATACTACCACTTGAACATCTATTTTAACTTTCTTATAAATAAGAGTATTTGTCTAAGTGAGTGAAAGGAGAGGAACATGGAGCTATTTTTCATGACCAGCCAAGAATAGAACCAAATGTTCTGTTCTCATCTATGTCATCTCCTGATTTTGTTTCTTCTTTAAAATGTCTACAAAGAATTCAGCCTTTTCAGGAAGAACCAGCCTGATGTGGCAGGAAGAACACACCATCATCCAGATGTTTGCCTTTGCAGGAAGAACCACACCCTTCCAGGGTGGGTTTATTAATTGAAGAAATATAGATTAGACAAAATCAGCATTTGATTTCTCAGCATTTTCCTGGGTGCTAAAGCTATGCCACCAGGGATTTCAGGTGGCATATAAGCAGGGTATCAAATGACAGTGAAGCAGACACTGAAAGAATTATTTCCTTTGCAAATGTCTTTCTGTCCTTTGATACTATAGGGGAGAAAGTCTCAATTTGGTGCTGGTGGGCCTCTAATACGTTTCTAATGCTTTCTAATCTTCCTGTGTGACAGATAGAGCAGGTCTTAGGTCCTAGCCTCTGCTGGCAGTAGGAGTTGGGATTGAATAACATCATTTTGATTTTATTATTTTAATATTTTTCTTCTACCTTCTATTTATTTTAGGTACAACTGGTTTTCTACTTACAGTAAAAATATAGCTTACTTTTTAGTTTTTATTTTTTCATCAAAAAGGGTGTTCATTTTTTCACTGGGAAAGAAAAGCAAGAATTGGGGTGGAAAGTGTGCTTTAAGTTAACCTGTCTGGATTAACCTTCCCAGATATTGAAAGAGTCAAACCAAAGAAATGTATGGCACCTGCAAATGTTGTGTTAAAGGTGATCAATTTGGGCATGCCCTTTGCAAATGAACTCTGACTTAAACAGCAGGAATAACCTGAGTACAGATAAACACCTCTGACTATTAGCTGGGGATTAGAGGGGTTTCTTTTTTGTATATAAAAAATCACTATGGTTTTCTTTCCTTTAAAAAAATGTATACGTATAGACTTTGGCACTGTTTACTCTCACAAAAATGAAATCATGCTGTGCACACTGTCCTGCATTTTGCTTTATTCATTCAAAAAACCTCTCAGAAGTCTCTCCAAGTCCACTGCTATGGCTCTTATTCATCTTTAGAAGCCGTATATACCATGTATATACTATGGTGTAGATGTATCACAATTACTTCAATCATCCTTCCTACATATCATGCATTCACACTGATTCTGATTCTTGCCTTTCATAAACAATGCTGCTAGAAACATTCTCCCATGTATGCCTTGATACACTCATTGTTTAATTTCTAAGTGAGATCCTCAGGAATGAGATTTCTGGTCAAAGGGGAACTGTATTTTTATTTTAATAGATGTTCATAGATTATATTCCCGAAAACCTATAGCAAGTCACATTTCCACCAGGTCCGTAGGATAGTGCCTCTTTCGTCAGCCTCCTCCAGCAATCCATGCTATACGTTCTTAATTTTTGCTAGTCACATGAGCAAAAGGTGAGATTTTATTTTTTAATTGAATTTGCATTACCTTGATGGTTGGTGTTTTTGAGCATTTTCTCTTTTGTTTCTTGGTCATTCTGAACTTCCTCTTCATATTCTTTGCCCTTTTTTTTTTTCTATTGGGTCATCTCTTACTTATCAATTTGTAAAAGTGCTTAGTATATTGTAGATATTACTCTTTGGAATTATGTTAATTTTTTTTTTTTTTTTTTTTTTTTTTTTTTTTTTTTGAGACAGAATTTAGCTCTCGTTACCCAGGTTGGAGTGCAATGGCACTATCTCGGCTTACCACAACCTCCACCTCCTGGGTTCAAGCTATTCTCCTGCCTTAGACTCCTGAGTAGCTGGGATCACAGGCATGTGCCACCATGCCCACCTAATTTTGTATTTTTAGTAGAAATGGGGTTTCTCTATATTGGCCAGGCTGTTCTCAAACTCCCAACCTCAGGTGATCCACTTGCCTCGGCCTCCCAAAGTGTTGGGATAACAGGCGTGAGCCACCGCACCTGGCCGTTTTATTTTGTTTTGTTTTGTTTTGTTTGAGACAGAGTCTTACTGTCACTCAGGCTGGAGTGCAGTGGCACGATCTTGGCTCACTGCAACCTCACCTCCCAAGTTCAAGCAATTCTTCTGCCTCAGCCTCCCAAGTAGCTGGGATTACAGGTGTCTGCCACCACGCCAAGCTAATTTTTGTATTTTAGTAGAGACAGGGTTTCACCATGTTGGCCAGGCTGGTCTCGAACTCCTGACCTTGTGATCCACCTGCCTCGGCCTCCCACAGTGCTGGGATTACAGGTGTGAGCCACCATGCCTGGCCTATTTTAAATTTTTTTAAGAATATATTGGAATAATCTGTTATTCGAAATATTTTAGCCGTGCAAAAGCTTTACATTCTGTGTATAGTCAAATATGTTTATCTTTTCTTTTCTAGCTAGTGCTGGTTAAGAAGGACTATCCTAGATTGTATGAAGAGTGTTCTAGATTTTCTTGCAGGAATTTCTTTGTTTTGCATGATCAATCTAAATTTATTTTTTGATATGATAAAAGAAGTATGGTACAGTTTTTACTTTTTCCAGATAGCCTGTGGTGCCAATAATCTATTTCATATCCCACTGAATAAATAATAAATAATTCATAATAAATTCTCATATAATCTGGAATCTAATCCCAGATTGTCTAATCTGGTCCACTTTTCTATGTGTCTATTCCTATGCCAATACCATAGTAATTTGACTACACTGACTTTGTATTACATTTGATACCTGCTAAAGATCCTTCACCTATTTTTTAATCTTTATAATCATTAAAAGCATTTATCCTATTCAAATATTCCTATGAAAATATTAACACATTAAATTTATATTTTAATGATGGAGAATTAATAGTTTACAATATTGCCATCCCAAACAAGAACGTGTTATGTTTTTCAATGAGATTTTATAGCTTTCTACAAATAGACTGTGTGTGTGTTGTTTTGTTTTGCTTTTTTTTTTTTTTTTTTGAGGTGAAGTTTCACTCTTGTTGCCCAGGCTGGAGTGCAATGGCACTATCTCGGCTCACCTCAACCTCCACCTACGGGTTCAAGCGATTCTCCTGCCTCAGCCTCCCAAGTAGTTGGAATTATAGGCATGCTCCACCATGCCCAGCTAATTTTGTATTTTTAGTAGAAATGGGGTTTCTCTATGTTGGTCAGGCTGGTTTCGAACTCCCGACCTCAGGTGATCCAGCTGCCTCGGCTTCCCAAAGTGCTGGGATTACAGACGTGAGCCACTGTTCCCAGCCAACTGTGTGTTTTTTATGCTAAATTTATTCTAGGCACCATATAACATTTGTCACCCTTGTAATGAAAAACATTTTCTGCTTCTATATCTAGATGCTTATTGTGGAAATAAGGGAAAACTATTTTGACATATATATTATCTGTCAAGCCATCTTCTAAAATATCTTACTAATTCCAGCAGATTTTTTTCTCTAAAGTCTTTTGAATTTTCTGTGTGAACTATAACATAACCAGAAAAAGATACATAGTTTTAATTTTGTTTATAACAATTATTTAATATTTTCCTATTATTGCATCTGTTAGAACCTCCAAATTGATGTTGGACAGTAGTGGTGAGAGCAGACATCCCTGTCAAGTTCCTAACTTTAATTGAAATTATTTCAGTGTTTCCCTATTTAGTAACATTTCCCATTGGATTTTGACAGTCTTTTTAAATATTTGGTTTTCTTTCTACTTCTATTTTACTATGATTTTTTTAGGAATGGCTATTGAATTTTACCAAGCCTTTGCAGTATCTGTTAATATGATCACATGATTTTTTGCCCTTAACATGCTAATGTAATAAATTATGTTGAATGGAGTTATGGAGTTCCTGACATTTATGCTTAGAAAAAAATCTGTTTGGTCAAAATTCTTTTTTTTTTTTTTTTTTTTTTT